>NW_027117142.1:0-33184 GCF_024137725.1 Prorops nasuta | reverse complement strand
GGGAGTACTTATAAAGGGACTAGGATAACTCACTTGCGCTCAGAAAGTACATATAAAGGGGCTAGGATAACTCACTTGGGGTCAGGGAGTACATATAAAGGGGCTTGGATAACTCACTTGCGGTCAGAGAGTACATATAAAGGGGCTAGGATAACTCTCGTTGGGTCAAGGAGTACTTATATTGGACTAGGCTAACTCACTTGGTGTCTGGGAGTACTTATAAAGGTGCTACGGTGACTCATTTGGGGTCAGGGAGTACCTCAATGGGACTAGGGTAACTCACTTGTGTTCAGGGAATACATATATGAAACTAGGGTAACACACTTGGGATTAGGGAGTACTTATAAAGGGGCTAGGATAACTCACTTGCAGTCAGAGAGTTTATATAAAGGGGCTAGGATAACTCACTTGCGGTCAGGGAGTACTTATAAAGGGGCTAGGGTAACTCACTTAGGGTCAGGGAGTATTTATAAAGGGGCTATGGTAACTCACTTGGGGTCAGGGAGTACTACTATGGGACTAAGGTAACTCACTTGCGGTAGAGAGTACTTATAAACGGGCTAGGATAACTCACCTGGGGTCAAGGAGTACTTATAAAGGTGATATTGTAACTCACTTGGGGTCAGGGAGTACTTATGAAGGGGTTAGGTTAACTCACTTTGGTTCAAGGAGTACTTATATGGGACTAGGGTAACTCACTTGGTGTCTGTGAGTACTTATATGGGACCAGGGTAACTCACTTGGGGCCAGGGTGTACTTATTAAAGGGCTAGGGTAACTCTCTTGGGGTCAGGGAGTACTTATAAGGGACTAGGGTAACTAACTTGGGGTCTGGGAGTTCATATAAAGGGGCTAGGTTAACTCACTTGCGGTCAGAGAGTACATATAAAGGGGCTAGGATAACTCACTTGGGGTCAGGGAGTACTTATAAAGGGGCTAAGGTAACACACTTGGGGTCAGGAAGTACTTATTTGGGACTAGGGTACTCACTTAGGGACAGAGAGTACTTATATGGGACTAGGGTAACACACTTGGGGTCAGGGAGTACTAATAAAGGGGTTTGAATAACTCACTTGCGGTCAGAGAGTACATATTAGGGGATAGGATAACTCACTTGGGGTCAGGGAGTACTTATATAGGGGCTAGGTTAACTCACTTGGGGTCAGGGAGTACATTTATGTGACTAAGGTAACACATTTGGGGTCAGGGAGAACTTATAAAGGTGCTACGGTGACTCATTTGGGGTTCAGGGAGTACCTCTAAGGGACTAGGGTAACTCACTCGTGTTCAGGGAATACATATATGAAACTAGGGTAACACACTTGGGGTCAGGGAGTACTTATAAAGGGGCTAGGATAACTCACTTGCGGTCAGAGAGTACATATAATGGGGCTAGGATAACTCACTTGGGGTCAGGGAGTACATTTAAGGGACTAAAGTAACACATTTGGGGTCAGGGAGTACTTATAAAGGTGCTAGGGTAACTCACTTGCAGTCAGAGAGTACAAATAAAGGGGATAGGATAACTCACTTAGGGTCAGGAAGTACTTATTTGGGACTAGGGTACTCACTTAGGGACAGGGAGTTCTTATATGGGACTAGGGTAACTTACTTACGGTCATAGAGTACATATAAATGGGATAGGATAACTCACTTGGGGTCAGGGAGTACTTATAAAGGGGCTATGGTAACACACTTGGGGTCAGGGAGTACTACTATGGGACTAAGGTAACTCACTTGCGGTAGAGAGTACTTATAAACGGGCTAGGATAACTCACTTGGGGTCAGGGAGTACTTATAAAGGTGATATTGTAGCTCACTTGGGGTCAGGGAGTACTTATAAAGGGGTTAGGTTAACTCACTTTTGTTCAAGGAGTACTTATATGGGACTAGGGTAACTCACTTGGTGTCTGTGAGTACTTATATGGGGCCAGGGTAACTCCCTTGGGGCCAGGGTGTACTAATTAAAGGGCTAGGGTAACTCTCTTGGGGTCAGGGAGTACTTATATGAGACTAGGATAACACACTTGGCGTCAAGGAGTACTTATAAAGGGGCTATGGTACCTCACTTTGGGTCAGGGAGTACTTTTATGGGACTAGGGTAACTCACTTGCGGTCAGGGAGTACTTATAAAGGGGCTAGGGTAACTCTCTTTGGGTCAAGGAGTAGTTATAAGGGACTAGGGTAACTCACTTGGGGTCTGGGAGTACACATAAATGGGCTAGGATAACTCACTTGAAGTCAGGGAATACTTATAAAGGGGCTATGGTAACTCACTTGGGGTCAAGGAATACTACTATGGGACTAGGATATCTCACTTGCAGTCAGAGAGTACATTTAAAGGGGCTAGGATAACTCACTTGCGGTCAGGGAGTACTTATATGGGACTAGGGTAACACACTTTGGATCAAGGAGTACTGATATGGGACTAGGGTAACTCACTTGGTTTCTGTGAGTACTTATATGGGACCAGGAGAAACTCACTTGGGGCCAGGGTGTAGTTATTAAAGGGCTAGGGTAACTTTCTTGGGGTCAGGGAGTACTTATAAGGGACTAGTGTAACTCACTTGGTGTCAGGGAGTACATATAAAGCGGCTAGGATTACTCACTTGCGGTCAGAGAGTACATATAAATGGGCTAGGATGACTCACTTGGGGTCAGGGAGTACTTATAAAGGGGCTAGGGTAACTCACTTGGGGTGAGGGAGTACTTATATAGGGGTTAGGGTAACTCACTTGGGGTCAGGGAGTACTTATATGGGACTAGGGTAACTCACTTGCGGTCAGGGAGTACATATAAAGGGGCTAGGGTAACTCACTTGCGGTCAGAGAGTATATATAAAGGGGATAGCATAACTCACTTGGGGTCAGGGAGTACATATATGGGACTAGGGTAACTCACTTGCGGTCAGAGAGTACATATAAAGGGGATAGGACAACTCACTTGGGGTCAGGGAGTACTTATATGAGACTAGGATAACACACTTGGGGTCAAGGAGTACTTATAAAGGGGCTATGGTACCTCACTTTGGGTCAGGGAGTACTTATATGGGACTAAGGTAACTCACTTGCGGTCAGGGAGTACTTATAAAGGGGCTAGGGTAACTCTCTTTGGGTCAAGGAGTAGTTATAAGGGACTAGGGTAACTCACTTGGGGTCTTGGAGTACACATAAATGGGCTAGGATAACTCACTTGAAGTCAGGGAATACTTATAAAGGGGCTATGGTAACTCACTTGGGGTCAAGGAATACTACTATGGGACTAGGATATCTCACTTGCAGTCAGAGAGTACATTTAAAGGGGCTAGGATAACTCACTTGCGGTCAGGGAGTACTTATATGGGACTAGGGTAACACACTTTGGATCAAGGAGTACTGATATGGGACTAGGGTAACTCACTTGGTTTCTGTGAGTACTTATATGGGACCAGGAGAAACTCACTTGGGGCCAGGGTGTAGTTATTAAAGGGCTAGGGTAAATTTCTTAGGGTCAGGGAGTACTTATAAGGGACTAGTGTAACTCACTTGGGGTCAGGGAGTACATATAAAGCGGCTAGGATTACTCACTTGCGGTCAGAGAGTACATATAGAGGGGCTAGGATAACTCACTTGGGGTCAGGGAGTACATTTATGGGATTAAGGTAACACATTTGGGGTCAGGGAGTACTTATAAAGGGGCTAGGGTAACTCACTTTGCGGTCAGAGAGTACATATAAAGGTGCTAGGATAACTCACTTGGGGTTAGGGAGTACTTATATAGGGGCTAGGTTAACTCACTTTGGGTCAGGGAGTACTTCGATGGGAATAGGATAACTCACTTGGGGTCAGGGAGTACATTTATGTGACTAAGGTAACACACTTGGGGTCAGGGAGAACTTATAAAGGTGCTACGGTGACTCATTTGGGGTCAGGGAGTACCTCTAAGGGATTCGGATAACTCACTTGTGTTCAGGGAATACATATATGAATCTAGGGTTACACACTTGGGGTCAGGGAGTACTTATAAAGGGGCTAGGATAACTCACTTGCGGTCAGAGAGTACATATAAAGGGGCTAGGATAACTCACTTGGGGTCAGGGAGTACATTTATGGGACTAAAGTAACACATTTGGGGTCAGGGAGTACTTATAAAGGGGCTAGGGTAACTCACTTGCAGTCAGAGAGTACAAATAAAGGGGCTAGGATAACTCACTTGGGGTCAGGGAGCACATATAAAGGGGCTAGGATAACTCACTTGGGGTCAGGGAGTACTTGTAAAGGGGCTATGGTACCTCACTTGGGGTCATGGAGTACTTATATGGGACTAGGGTAACTCACTTGCGGTCAAGGAGTACTTATAAAGGGGTTAGGTTAACTCTCTTTGGGTCAAGGAGTACTTATATGGGACTAGGGTAACTCACTTGGGGTCTGAGAGTACATATAAAGCGGCTAGGATAACTCACTTGGGGTCAGGGAGTACTTATATGGGACTATGGTAACTCACTTGGGTCAGGGAGTACTAATATGACACTAGGGTAACACACTTGGTGTCAGGGAGTACATTTATGGGACTAAGGTAACACATTTGGGGTCAGGGAGTACTTATAAAGGGGCTAGGGTAACTCACATGCAGTCAGAGAGTACATATAAAGGGGCTAGGAAAACTCACTTGGGGTCAGGGAGTACATATAAAGGGGCTAGGATAACTCACTTGGGGTCAGGGAGTACTTGTAAAGGGGCTATGGTACCTCACTTGGGGTCAGGGAGTACTTATCTGGGACTAGGGTAACTCACTTGCGGTCAAGGAGTACTTATAAAGGGGTTAGGTTAAATCTCTTTGGGTCAAGGAGTACTTATATGGGACTAGGGTAACTCACTTGGTGTCTGTGAGTGCTTATATGGGACCAGGGTAACTCACTTGGGGTCAGGGAGTACATATAAAGGGGCTAGGATAACTCACTTGGGGTCAGGGAGTACTTATAAAGGGGCTATAGTAACTCACTTGGGGTCAGGAAGTACTTATTTGGGACTAGGGTACTCACTTGCGGTCATAGAGTACATATAAAGGGGATAGGATAACTCACTTGCGGTCAGGTAGTACATATATGGGACTAGGGTAACTCACTTGCGGTCAGAGAGCACATATAAAGTGGATAGGATAACTCACTTGGGGTCAGGGAGTACTAATAAAGGGGCTAAGGTAACACACTTGGGTTCAGGGAGTACTTATAAAGGGGTTTGAATAACTCACTTGCGGTCAGAGAGTACATATTAGGGGATAGGATAACTCACTTGGGGTCAGGGAGTACTTATAAAGGGGCTATGGTATATCACTTGGGGTCAGGGAGTACTTATATGTGACTAGGGTAACTCACTTGGTGTCTGGGAGTACTTATATGGGACCAGGGTAACACACTTGGAGCCAGGGTGTACTTATAAAGGGGATAGGGTAACTTACTTGGGGTCAGGGAGTAGTTATGAGGGACTAGGGTAACTCACTTAGGGTCTGGGAGTACATATAAAGGGGCTAGGTTAACTCACTTGGGGTCAGGGAGTACTTATAAAGGGGCTATGGTAACTCACTTGGTGTCAGGAAGTACTTATTTGGGACTAGGGTACTCACTTAGGGACAGGGAGTTCTTATATGGGACTAGGGTAATTCACTTGCTGTCAGAGAGTACATATAAAGGGGATAGGATAACTCACTTGGGGTCAGGGAGTACATATATGGGACTAGGGTAACTCACTTGCGGTCAGAGAGTACATATAAAGGGGTTTGAATAACTCTCTTGCGGTCAGAGAGTGCATATTAGGGGATAGGATAACTCACTTGGGGTCAGAGAGTACATATAAAGGGGTTAAGATAACTCACTTGGTGTCAGGGAGTACATGTATGGGACTAAGGTAACACACTTGGGGTCAGGGAGTACTTATAAAGGGGTTTGAATAACTCACTTGCGGTCAGAGAGTGCATATTAGGGGATAGGATAACTCACTTGGGGTCAGAGAGTACATGTAAAGGGGATAGGATAACTCACTTGGGGTCAGGGAGTACTAATAAAGGGGCTAAGGTAACACACTTGGGTTCGGGGAGTACTTATAAAGGGGCTAGGATAACTCACTTGCGGTCAGAGAGTACATATAAAGGGGCTAAGATAACTCACTTGGTGTCAGGGAGTACATTTATGGGACTAAGGTAACACATTTGGGGTCAGGGAGTACTTATAAAGGGGCTAGGGTAACTCACATGCAGTCAGAGAGTACATATAAAGGGGCTAGGAAAACTCACTTGGGGTCAGGGAGTACATATAAAGGGGCTAGGATAACTCACTTGGGGTCAGGGAGTACTTGTAAAGGGGCTATGGTACCTCACTTGGGGTCAGGGAGTACTTATCTGGGACTAGGGTAACTCACTTGCGGTCAAGGAGTACTTATAAAGGGGTTAGGTTAAATCTCTTTGGGTCAAGGAGTACTTATATGGGACTAGGGTAACTCACTTGGTGTCTGTGAGTGCTTATATGGGACCAGGGTAACTCACTTGGGTTCTGAGAGTACATATAAAGCGGCTAGGATAACTCACTTGGGGTCAGGGAGTACTTAAATAGGGGCTTGGATAACTCACTTGCGGTCAGAGAGTACATATAAAGGGGCTAGGATAACTCACTTGGGGTCAGGGAGTACATTTATGGGACTAAGGTAACACATTTGGGGTCAGGGAGTACTTATAAAGGGGCTAGGGTAACTCACGTGCAGTCAGAGAGTACATATAAAGGGGCTAGGATAACTCACTTGGGGTCAGGGAGTACATATAAAGGGGCTAGGATAACTTACTTTGGGTCAGGGAGTACTTATAAAGGGGCTATAGTAACTCACTTGGGGTCAGGAAGTACTTATTTGGGACTAGGGTACTCACTTGCGGTCAGAGAGTACATATAAAGGGGATAGGATAACTCACTTGGGGTCAGGGAGTACTTATAAAGGGGCTATGGTACATCACTTGGGGTCAGGGAGTACTTATATGGAACTAGGGTAACTCACTTGCGGTCAGGGAGTACTTATAAAGGGGCTAGGATAACTCACTTGGGGTCAGGGAGTACTTATTTGGGACTAGGGTACTCACTTAGGGACAGGGAGTACTTATAAAGGGGCTAGGATAACTCACTTGGGGTCAGGGAGTACTTAAAAAAGAGCTAGGAAAACTCACTTGCGGTCAGAGAGTACATATAAATGTGCTAGGATGACTCACTTGGGGTCAGGGAGTACTTATAAAGGGGCTAGGGTAACTCACTTGTGGTGAGGGAGTACTTATATAGGGGTTAGGGTAACTCACTTGGGGTCAGGGAGTACTTATATGGGACTAGGGTAACTCACTTGCGGTCATGGAGTACATATAAAGGGGCTAGGGTAACTCACTTGCGGTCAGAGAGTATATATAAAGGGGATAGGATAACTCACTTGGGGTCAGGGAGTACATATATGGGACTAGGGTAACTCACTTGCGGTCAGAGAGTACATATAAAGGGGATAGGACAACTCACTTGGGGTCAGGGAGTACATATATGGGACTAGGGTAACTCACTTGCGGTCAGAGAGTACATATAAAGGGGATAGGACAACTCACTTGAAGTCAGGGAATACTTATAAAGGGGCTATGGTAACTCACTTGGGGTCAAGGAATACTACTATGGGACTAGGATATCTCACTTGCAGTCAGAGAGTACATTTAAAGGGGCTAGGATAACTCACTTGCGGTCAGGGAGTACTTATATGGGACTAGGGTAACACACTTTGGATCAAGGAGTACTGATATGGGACTAGGGTAACTCACTTGGTTTCTGTGAGTACTTATATGGGACCAGGAGAAACTCACTTGGGGCCAGGGTGTAGTTATTAAAGGGCTAGGGTAACTTTCTTGGGGTCAGGGAGTACTTATAAGGGACTAGTGTAACTCACTTGGTGTCAGGGAGTACATATAAAGCGGCTAGGATTACTCACTTGCGGTCAGAGAGTACATATAAATGGGCTAGGATGACTCACTTGGGGTCAGGGAGTACTTATAAAGGGGCTAGGGTAACTCACTTGGGGTGAGGGAGTACTTATATAGGGGTTAGGGTAACTCACTTGGGGTCAGGGAGTACTTATATGGGACTAGGGTAACTCACTTGCGGTCAGGGAGTACATATAAAGGGGCTAGGGTAACTCACTTGCGGTCAGAGAGTATATATAAAGGGGATAGCATAACTCACTTGGGGTCAGGGAGTACATATATGGGACTAGGGTAACTCACTTGCGGTCAGAGAGTACTTATAAAGGGGCTAGGGTAACTCACTTTGCGATCAGAGAGTACATATAAAGGGGCTAGGGTAACTCACTTGCGGTCAGAGAGTACATATAAAGGGGATAGGACAACTCACTTGGGGTCAGGGAGTACTTATATGAGACTAGGATAACACACTTGGGGTCAAGGAGTACTTATAAAGGGGCTATGGTACCTCACTTTGGGTCAGGGAGTACTTATATGGGACTAAGGTAACTCACTTGCGGTCAGGGAGTACTTATAAAGGGGCTAGGGTAACTCTCTTTGGGTCAAGGAGTAGTTATAAGGGACTAGGGTAACTCACTTGGGGTCTTGGAGTACACATAAATGGGCTAGGATAACTCACTTGAAGTCAGGGAATACTTATAAAGGGGCTATGGTAACTCACTTGGGGTCAAGGAATACTACTATGGGACTAGGATATCTCACTTGCAGTCAGAGAGTACATTTAAAGGGGCTAGGATAACTCACTTGCGGTCAGGGAGTACTTATATGGGACTAGGGTAACACACTTTGGATCAAGGAGTACTGATATGGGACTAGGGTAACTCACTTGGTTTCTGTGAGTACTTATATGGGACCAGGAGAAACTCACTTGGGGCCAGGGTGTAGTTATTAAAGGGCTAGGGTAAATTTCTTAGGGTCAGGGAGTACTTATAAGGGACTAGTGTAACTCACTTGGGGTCAGGGAGTACATATAAAGCGGCTAGGATTACTCACTTGCGGTCAGAGAGTACATATAGAGGGGCTAGGATAACTCACTTGGGGTCAGGGAGTACATTTATGGGATTAAGGTAACACATTTGGGGTCAGGGAGTACTTATAAAGGGGCTAGGGTAACTCACTTTGCGGTCAGAGAGTACATATAAAGGTGCTAGGATAACTCACTTGGGGTTAGGGAGTACTTATATAGGGGCTAGGTTAACTCACTTTGGGTCAGGGAGTACTTCGATGGGAATAGGATAACTCACTTGGGGTCAGGGAGTACATTTATGTGACTAAGGTAACACACTTGGGGTCAGGGAGAACTTATAAAGGTGCTACGGTGACTCATTTGGGGTCAGGGAGTACCTCTAAGGGATTCGGATAACTCACTTGTGTTCAGGGAATACATATATGAATCTAGGGTTACACACTTGGGGTCAGGGAGTACTTATAAAGGGGCTAGGATAACTCACTTGCGGTCAGAGAGTACATATAAAGGGGCTAGGATAACTCACTTGGGGTCAGGGAGTACATTTATGGGACTAAAGTAACACATTTGGGGTCAGGGAGTACTTATAAAGGGGCTAGGGTAACTCACTTGCAGTCAGAGAGTACAAATAAAGGGGCTAGGATAACTCACTTGGGGTCAGGGAGCACATATAAAGGGGCTAGGATAACTCACTTGGGGTCAGGGAGTACTTGTAAAGGGGCTATGGTACCTCACTTGGGGTCATGGAGTACTTATATGGGACTAGGGTAACTCACTTGCGGTCAAGGAGTACTTATAAAGGGGTTAGGTTAACTCTCTTTGGGTCAAGGAGTACTTATATGGGACTAGGGTAACTCACTTGGGGTCTGAGAGTACATATAAAGCGGCTAGGATAACTCACTTGGGGTCAGGGAGTACTTATATGGGACTATGGTAACTCACTTGGGTCAGGGAGTACTAATATGACACTAGGGTAACACACTTGGTGTCAGGGAGTACATTTATGGGACTAAGGTAACACATTTGGGGTCAGGGAGTACTTATAAAGGGGCTAGGGTAACTCACATGCAGTCAGAGAGTACATATAAAGGGGCTAGGAAAACTCACTTGGGGTCAGGGAGTACATATAAAGGGGCTAGGATAACTCACTTGGGGTCAGGGAGTACTTGTAAAGGGGCTATGGTACCTCACTTGGGGTCAGGGAGTACTTATCTGGGACTAGGGTAACTCACTTGCGGTCAAGGAGTACTTATAAAGGGGTTAGGTTAAATCTCTTTGGGTCAAGGAGTACTTATATGGGACTAGGGTAACTCACTTGGTGTCTGTGAGTGCTTATATGGGACCAGGGTAACTCACTTGGGGTCAGGGAGTACATATAAAGGGGCTAGGATAACTCACTTGGGGTCAGGGAGTACTTATAAAGGGGCTATAGTAACTCACTTGGGGTCAGGAAGTACTTATTTGGGACTAGGGTACTCACTTGCGGTCATAGAGTACATATAAAGGGGATAGGATAACTCACTTGCGGTCAGGTAGTACATATATGGGACTAGGGTAACTCACTTGCGGTCAGAGAGCACATATAAAGTGGATAGGATAACTCACTTGGGGTCAGGGAGTACTAATAAAGGGGCTAAGGTAACACACTTGGGTTCAGGGAGTACTTATAAAGGGGTTTGAATAACTCACTTGCGGTCAGAGAGTACATATTAGGGGATAGGATAACTCACTTGGGGTCAGGGAGTACTTATAAAGGGGCTATGGTATATCACTTGGGGTCAGGGAGTACTTATATGTGACTAGGGTAACTCACTTGGTGTCTGGGAGTACTTATATGGGACCAGGGTAACACACTTGGAGCCAGGGTGTACTTATAAAGGGGATAGGGTAACTTACTTGGGGTCAGGGAGTAGTTATGAGGGACTAGGGTAACTCACTTAGGGTCTGGGAGTACATATAAAGGGGCTAGGTTAACTCACTTGGGGTCAGGGAGTACTTATAAAGGGGCTATGGTAACTCACTTGGTGTCAGGAAGTACTTATTTGGGACTAGGGTACTCACTTAGGGACAGGGAGTTCTTATATGGGACTAGGGTAATTCACTTGCTGTCAGAGAGTACATATAAAGGGGATAGGATAACTCACTTGGGGTCAGGGAGTACATATATGGGACTAGGGTAACTCACTTGCGGTCAGAGAGTACATATAAAGGGGTTTGAATAACTCTCTTGCGGTCAGAGAGTGCATATTAGGGGATAGGATAACTCACTTGGGGTCAGAGAGTACATATAAAGGGGTTAAGATAACTCACTTGGTGTCAGGGAGTACATGTATGGGACTAAGGTAACACACTTGGGGTCAGGGAGTACTTATAAAGGGGTTTGAATAACTCACTTGCGGTCAGAGAGTGCATATTAGGGGATAGGATAACTCACTTGGGGTCAGAGAGTACATGTAAAGGGGATAGGATAACTCACTTGGGGTCAGGGAGTACTAATAAAGGGGCTAAGGTAACACACTTGGGTTCGGGGAGTACTTATAAAGGGGCTAGGATAACTCACTTGCGGTCAGAGAGTACATATAAAGGGGCTAAGATAACTCACTTGGTGTCAGGGAGTACATTTATGGGACTAAGGTAACACATTTGGGGTCAGGGAGTACTTATAAAGGGGCTAGGGTAACTCACATGCAGTCAGAGAGTACATATAAAGGGGCTAGGAAAACTCACTTGGGGTCAGGGAGTACATATAAAGGGGCTAGGATAACTCACTTGGGGTCAGGGAGTACTTGTAAAGGGGCTATGGTACCTCACTTGGGGTCAGGGAGTACTTATCTGGGACTAGGGTAACTCACTTGCGGTCAAGGAGTACTTATAAAGGGGTTAGGTTAAATCTCTTTGGGTCAAGGAGTACTTATATGGGACTAGGGTAACTCACTTGGTGTCTGTGAGTGCTTATATGGGACCAGGGTAACTCACTTGGGTTCTGAGAGTACATATAAAGCGGCTAGGATAACTCACTTGGGGTCAGGGAGTACTTAAATAGGGGCTTGGATAACTCACTTGCGGTCAGAGAGTACATATAAAGGGGCTAGGATAACTCACTTGGGGTCAGGGAGTACATTTATGGGACTAAGGTAACACATTTGGGGTCAGGGAGTACTTATAAAGGGGCTAGGGTAACTCACGTGCAGTCAGAGAGTACATATAAAGGGGCTAGGATAACTCACTTGGGGTCAGGGAGTACATATAAAGGGGCTAGGATAACTTACTTTGGGTCAGGGAGTACTTATAAAGGGGCTATAGTAACTCACTTGGGGTCAGGAAGTACTTATTTGGGACTAGGGTACTCACTTGCGGTCAGAGAGTACATATAAAGGGGATAGGATAACTCACTTGGGGTCAGGGAGTACTTATAAAGGGGCTATGGTACATCACTTGGGGTCAGGGAGTACTTATATGGAACTAGGGTAACTCACTTGCGGTCAGGGAGTACTTATAAAGGGGCTAGGATAACTCACTTGGGGTCAGGGAGTACTTATTTGGGACTAGGGTACTCACTTAGGGACAGGGAGTACTTATAAAGGGGCTAGGATAACTCACTTGGGGTCAGGGAGTACTTAAAAAAGAGCTAGGAAAACTCACTTGCGGTCAGAGAGTACATATAAATGTGCTAGGATGACTCACTTGGGGTCAGGGAGTACTTATAAAGGGGCTAGGGTAACTCACTTGTGGTGAGGGAGTACTTATATAGGGGTTAGGGTAACTCACTTGGGGTCAGGGAGTACTTATATGGGACTAGGGTAACTCACTTGCGGTCATGGAGTACATATAAAGGGGCTAGGGTAACTCACTTGCGGTCAGAGAGTATATATAAAGGGGATAGGATAACTCACTTGGGGTCAGGGAGTACATATATGGGACTAGGGTAACTCACTTGCGGTCAGAGAGTACATATAAAGGGGATAGGACAACTCACTTGGGGTCAGGGAGTACATATATGGGACTAGGGTAACTCACTTGCGGTCAGAGAGTACATATAAAGGGGATAGGACAACTCACTTGGGGTCAGGGAGTACTTATAAAGGGGCTAAGGTAACACACTTGGGTTCAGGGAGTACTTATATGAGACTAGGATAACACACTTGGGGTCAAGGAGTACTTATAAAGGGGCTATGGTACCTCACTTTGGGTCAGGTAGTACTTATATGGGACTAGGGTAACTCACTTGCGGTCAGGGAGTACTTATAAAGGGGCTAGGGTAACTCTCTTTGGGTCAAGGAGTAGTTATAAGGGACTAGGGTAACTCACTTGGGGTCTGGGAGTACACATAAATGGGCTAGGATAACTCACTTGAAGTCAGGGAATACTTCTAAAGGGGTTATGGTAACTCACTTGGGGTCAATGAATACTACTATGGGACTAGGATATCTCACTTGCAGTCAGAGAGTACATTTAAAGGGGCTAGGATAACTCACTTGCGGTCAGGGAGTATTTATATGGGACTAGGGTAACACGGTTTGGATCAAGGAGTACTGATATGGGACTAGGGTAACTCACTTGGTTTCTGTGAGTACTTATATGGGACCAGGAGAAACTCACTTGGGGCCAGGGTGTAGTTATTAAAGGGCTAGGGTAACTTTCTTAGGGTCAGGGAGTACTTATAAGGGACTAGTGTAACTCACTTGGGGTCAGGGAGTACTTCGATGGGAATAGGATAACTCACTTGGGGTCAGGGAGTACATTTATGTGACTAAGGTAACACACTTGGGGTCAGGGAGAACTTATAAAGGTGCTACGGTGACTCATTTGGGGTCAGGGAGTACCTCTAAGGGATTCGGATAACTCACTTGTGTTCAGGGAATACATATATGAATCTAGGGTAACACACTTGGGGTCAGGGAGTACTTATAAAGGGGCTAGGATAACTCACTTGCGGTCAGAGAGTACATATAAAGGGGCTAGGATAACTCACTTGGGGTCAGGGAGTACATTTATGGGACTAAAGTAACACATTTGGGGTCAGGGAGTACTTATAAAGGGGCTAGGGTAACTCACTTGCAGTCAGAGAGTACAAATAAAGGGGCTAGGATAACTCACTTGGGGTCAGGGAGTACTTGTAAAGGGGCTATGGTACCTCACTTGGGGTCATGGAGTACTTATATGGGACTAGGGTAACTCACTTGCGTCAAGGAGTACTTATAAAGGGGTTAGGTTAACTCTCTTTGGGTCAAGGAGTACTTATATGGGACTAGGGTAACTCACTTGGGGTCTGAGAGTACATATAAAGCGGCTAGGATAACTCACTTGGGGTCAGGGAGTACTTACATAGGGGCTATGGTAACTCACTTGGGTCAGGGAGTACTAATATGACACTAGGGTAACACACTTGGGTTCAGGGAGTACTTATAAAGGGACTAGGATAACTCACTTGCGCTCAGAAAGTACATATAAAGGGGCTAGGATAACTCACTTGGGCTCAGGGAGTACATATAAAGGGGCTTGGATAACTCACTTGCGGTCAGAGAGTACATATAAAGGGGCTAGGATAACTCACTTTGGGTCAGGGAGTACATTTATGGGACTAAGGTAACACATTTGGGGTCAGGTAGTACTTATAAAGGGGCTAGGGTAACTCACGTGCAGTCAGAGAGTACATTTAAGGGGCTAGGATAACTCACTTGGGGTCAGGGTGTACTTATAAAGGGGCTATAGTAACTCACTTGGGGTCAGGAAGTACTTATTTGGGACTAGGGTACTCACTTGCGGTCATAGAGTACATATAAAGGGGATAGGATAACTCACTTGCGGTCAAGTAGTACATATATGGGACTAGGGTAACTCACTTGCGGTCAGAGAGCACATATAAAGTGGATAGGATAACTCACTTGGGGTCAGGGAGTACTAATAAAGGGGCTAAGGTAACACACTTGGGTTCAGGGAGTACTTATAAAGGGGTTTGAATAACTCACTTGCGGTCAGAGAGTACATATTAGGGGATAGGATAACTCACTTGGGGTCAGGGAGTACTTATAAAGGGGCTATGGTATATCACTTGGGGTCAGGGAGTACTTATATGTGACTAGGGTAACTCACTTGGTGTCTGGGAGTACTATATGGGACCAGGGTAACACACTTGGGGCCAGGGTGTACTTATAAAGGGGATTGGGTAACTTACATGGGGTCAGGGAGTAGTTATGAGGGACTAGGGTAACTCACTTAGGGTCTGGGAGTACATATAAAGGGGCTAGGTTAACTCACTTGCGGTCAGAGAGTTCATATAAAGGGGCTAGGATAACTCACTTGGGGTCAGGAGTACTTATAAAGGGCTATGGTAACATCACTTGGTGTCAGGAAGTTACTTATTTGGGACTAGGGTACTCACTTAGGGACAGGAGTTCTTATATGGACTAGGTAATTCACTTGCTGTCAGAGAGTACATATAAAGGGATAGGATAACTCACTTGGGTCAGGGGGTACATATATGGGACTAGGGTAACTCACTTGCGGTCAGAGAGTACATATAAAGGGGTTTGAATAACTCTCTTGCGGTCAGAGAGTGCATATTAGGGGATAGGATAACTCACTTGGGGTCAGAGAGTACATATAAAGGGGCTAAGATAACTCACATTGGTGTCAGGGAGTACATGTATGGGACTAAGGTAACACACTTGGGGTCAGGGAGTACTTATAAAGGGGTTTGAATAACTCACTTGCGGTCAGAGAGTGCATATTAGGGGATAGGATAACTCACTTGGGGTCAGAGAGTACATATAATCGGGATAGGATAACTCACTTGGGGTCAGGGAGAACTAATAAAGGGGCTAAGGTAACACACTTGGGTTCGGGGAGTACTTATAAAGGGGCTAGATACTCCACTTGCGGTCAGAGAGTACATATAAAGGGGCTAAGATAACTCACTTGGTGTCAGGAGTACATTTATGGGACTAAGGTAACTCACTTGCGGTCAGGGAGTACATATAAAGCGGCTAGGATTACTCACTTGCGGTCAGAGAGTACATATACAGGGGCTAGGATAACTCACTTGGGGTCAGGGAGTACTTGTAAAGGGGCTATGGTACCCTCACTTGGGGTCATGGAGTACTTATATGGGACTAGGGTAACTCACTTGCGGTCAAGGAGTACTTATAAAGGGGTTAGGTTACTCTCTTTGGGTCAAGGATACTTATATGGGACTAGGGTAACTCACTTGGGGTCTGAGAGTACATATAAAGCGGCTAGGATAACTCACTTGGGGTCAGGAGTACTTACATAGGGGCTATGGTAACTCACTTGGGTCAGGGAGTACTAATAATGACACTAGGGTAACACACTTGGGGTCAGGAGCTACTTATAAAGGGACTAGGATAACTCACTTGCGCTCAGAGAGTACATATAAGGGGCTAGGATAACTCACTTGGGGTCAGGGAGTACATATAAAGGGGCTTGGATAACTCACTTGCAGTCAGAGTAGTACATTTAAGGGGCTAGGTTAACTCACTTGGGGTCAGGGAGTACATATAAAGGGCTAGGATAACTCACTTGGGGTCAGGGAGTACTTATAAAGGGGCTATAGTAACTCACTTGGGGTCAGGAAGTACTTATTTGGGACTAGGGTACTCACTTGCGGTCATAGAGTACATATAAAGGGGATAGGATAACTCACTTGCGGTCAGGTAGTACGATATATGGGACTAGGGTAACTCATTGCGGTCAGAGAGCCCATATAACGTGGATAGGATAACTCACTTGGGGTCAGGGAGTACTAATAAAGGGGCTAAGGTAACACACTTGGGTTCAGGGAGATCTATAAAGGGGTTTGAATAACTCACTTGCGGTCAGAGAGTACATATAGGGGATAGGATAACTCACTTGGGGTCAGGGAGTACTTATAAAGGGGCTATGGTATATCACTTGGGTCTGGGAGTACTTATATGGGACTAGGGTAACTCACTTGCGGTCAGGGAGTACTTATAAAGGGGCTAGGGAAACCTCTTTGGTCAAGGAGTATTATAATTGGACTAGGCCAACTCACTTGTTGTCTGGGAGTACTTATATGGGACCAGGGTAACACACTTGGGGCCAGGGTGTACTTATAAAGGGGATAGGGTAACTTACTTGGGGTCAGGAGTAGTTATAAGGGACTAGGATAACTCACTTGGGGTCAGGGAGTATATTTATGTGACTAAGGTATCACACTGGGGTCAGGGAGTACTTATAAAGGGGCTAGGGAAACTCTCTTTGGGTCAAGGAGTATTTATATTGGACTAGGCCACTCACTTGGTGTCTGGGAGTACTTATTGGACCAGGGTAACTCACTTGGGCCAGGGTGTACTTATAAAGGGGCTAGGGTAACTCATTTGGGGTCAGGAGTAGTTATGAGGGACTAGGGTAACTCACTTAGGGTCTGGGAGTCATGATAAAGGGCTAGGTTAACTCACTTGCGGTCAGAGAGTTCATATAAAGGGGCTCGAATAACTCACTTGGGGTCAGGGAGTACTTATAAAGGGGCTATGGTAACTCATATGGGGTCAGGAAGTACTTATTTGGGACTAGGGTACTCACTTAGGGACAGGAGTTCTTATATGGGACTAGGGTAATTCACTTGCTGTCAGAGAGTACATATAAAGGGGTTTGAATTATCTCTTCCTTGCGGTCAGAGAGTGCATATTATGGGATAGGTAACTCACTTGGGGTCAGAGAGTACATATTAAGGGGCTAGATAACTCACTTGGTGTCAGGGAGTACATTTATGGGACTAAGGTAACACACTTGGGGTCAGGGAGTACTTATAAAGGGGTTTGAATATCTCACTTGCGGTCAGAGGAGTGCATATTAGGGGATAGGATAACTCACTTGGGTCAGAGAGTACATATAAAGGGGATAGGATACTCACTTGGGGTCAGGGAGTAACTAATAAAGGGCTAAGGTAACACACTTGGGTTCGGGGAGTACTTATAAAGGGGCTAGGATAACTCACTTGCGGTCAGAGAGTACATATAAAGGGGCTAAGATAACTCACTTGGTGTCAGGGAGTACATTTATGGACTAAGGTAACACATTTGGGGTCAGGGAGTACTTATAAAGGGGCTAGGGTAACTCACATGCAGTCAGAGAGTACATATAAAGGGGCTAGGAAAACTCACTTGGGGTCAGGGAGTACTAGAAACGGGGCTAGATAACTCTCTGGGGTCAGGGAGTACTTGTAAAGGGCTATGGTACCTCACTTGGGGGCAGGGAGTACTTATCTGGACTAGGTAACTCACTTGCGGTCAAGGAGTACTTATTAATGGGGTTAGGTTAATCTCTTTGGGTCAAGGAGTACTTATATGGGACTAGGGTAACTCACTTGGTGTCTGTGAGTGCTTTTATGGGACGAGATAACTCACTGCGCTCAGAGAGTACATATAAAGGGGCTAGGATAACTCACTTGGGGTCAGGGAGTACATATAAAGGGGCTTGGATATCTCACTTGCAGTCAGAGAGTACATTTAAGGGCTAGGATAACTCACTTGGGTCTGGGAGTACATATAAAGGGGCTAGGATAACTCACTTGGGGTCAGGGAGTACTTATAAGGGCTATAGTAACTCACTTGGGGGTCAGGAAGTACTTATTGGGACTAGGGTACTCACTTGCGGTCATAGAGTACATATAAAGGGGATAGGATAACTCACTTGCGGTCAGGTAGTACATATATGGGACTAGGGTAACTCACTTGCGGTCAGAGAGCACATATAAAGTGGATAGGATAACTCACCCTTGGGTCAGGAGTACTAATAAAGGGGCTAGGTAACACACTTGGGTTCAGGGAGTTCTTATAAAGGGGTTTGAATAACTCACTTGCGGTCAGAGAGTACATATTAGGGATAGGATAACTCACTTGGGGTCAGGGAGTACTTATAAAGGGGCTATGGTATATCACTTGGGGTCAAGGAGTTACTTATATGGGACTAGGGTAACACACTTGGTGTCTGGAGTACTTATATGGGACCAGGGTAACTCACTTGGGGTCTGAGAGTACATATAAAGCGGCTAGGATAACTCACTTGGGTCAGGGAGTACTTAAATAGGGGGTATGGTAACTCATCTGGGTCAGGGAGTACTAATATGACACTAGGGTAACACACTTGGGGTCAGGGAGTACTTATAAAGGGCTAGGATAACTTACTTGGGGTCAGGGAGTACTTATAAAGGGGCTATAGTAACTCACTTGGGGTCAGGAAGTACTTATTTGGGACTAGGGTACTCACTTGCGCTCAGAAAGTACATATAAAGGGGCTAGGATTACTCACTTGGGGTCAGGGAGTACATATAAAGGGGCTTGGATAACTCACTTGCGGTCAGAGAGTACATATAAAGGGGCTAGGATAACCCACTTGGGGTCAGGGAGTACATTTATGGGACTAAGGTAACACATTTGGGGTCAGGGAGTACTTATACAGGGGCTAGGGTAACTCACTGCAGTCAGAGAGTACATATAAAGGGGCTAGGATAACTCACTTGGGTCATGGAGTACATATAAAGGGCTAGGATAACTTACTTGGGTCAGGGAATACTTATAAAGGGGCTATAGTAACTCACTTGGGTCAGGAAGTACTTATTGGGACTAGGGTACTCACTTGCGGTCAGAGAGTACATATAAAGGGGATAGGATAACTCACTTGGGTCAGTACATATAAAGGGGATAGGATAACTCACTTGGGGTCAGGGAGTACTTATAAAGGGGCTATGGTACATCACTTGGTGTCAGGGAGTACTTATATGGAACTAGGGTAACTCACTTGCGGTCAGGGAGTACTTATAAAGGGGCTAGGGAAACTCTCGTTGGGTCAAGGAGTACTTATATTGGACTAGGCTAACTCACTTGGTGTCTGGGAGTACTTATATGGGACCAGGGTAACACACTTGGGGCCAGGGTGTACTTATAAAGGGGCTAGGGTAACTCACTTGGGGTCAGGGAGTAGTTATAAAGGACTAGGGTAACTCACTTGGTGTCTGGGAGTACTTATATGGGACCAGGGTAACACACTTGGGGCCAGGGTGTACTTATAAAGGGGATAGGGTAACTTACTTGGGGTCAGGGAGTAGTTATAAGGGACTAGGATAACTCACTTGGGGTCAGGGAGTATATTTATGTGACTAAGGTATCACACTGGGGGTCAGGGAGTACTTATAAAGGGGCTAGGGAAACTCTCTTTGGGTCAAGGAGTATTTATATTGGACTAGGCCAACTCACTTGGTGTCTGGGAGTACTTATATGGGACCAGGGTAACTCACTTGGGGCCAGGGTGTACTTATAAAGGGGCTAGGGTAACTCATTTGGGGTCAGGGAGTAGTTATGAGGGACTAGGGTAACTCACTTAGGGTCTGGGAGTACATATAAAGGGGCTAGGTTAACTCACTTGCGGTCAGAGAGTTCATATAAAGGGGCTAGGATAACTCACTTGGGGTCAGGGAGTACTTATAAAGGGGCTATGGTAACTCATTTGGTGTCAGGAAGTACTTATTTGGGACTAGGGTACTCACTTAGGGACAGGGAGTTCTTATATGGGACTAGGGTAATTCACTTGCTGTCAGAGAGTACATATAAAGGGGATAGGATAACTCACTTGGGGTCAGGGAGTACATATATGAGACTAGGGTAACTCACTTGCGGTCAGAGAGTACATATAAAGGGGTTTGAATAACTCTCTTGCGGTCAGAGAGTGCATATTAGGGGATAGGATAACTCACTTGGGGTCAGAGAGTACATATAAAGGGGCTAAGATAACTCACTTGGTGTCAGGGAGTACATTTATGGGACTAAGGTAACACACTTGGGGTCAGGGAGTACTTATAAAGGGGTTTGAATAACTCACTTGCGGTCAGAGAGTGCATATTAGGGGATAGGATAACTCACTTGGGGTCAGAGAGTACATATAAAGGGGATAGGATAACTCACTTGGGGTCAGGGAGTACTAATAAAGGGGCTAAGGTAACACACTTGGGTTCGGGGAGTACTTATAAAGGGGCTAGGATAACTCACTTGCGGTCAGAGAGTACATATAAAGGGGCTAAGATAACTCACTTGGTGTCAGGGAGTACATTTATGGGACTAAGGTAACACATTTGGGGTCAGGGAGTACTTATAAAGGGGCTAGGGTAACTCACATGCAGTCAGAGAGTACATATAAAGGGGCTAGGAAAACTCACTTGGGGTCAGGGAGTACATATAAAGGGGCTAGGATAACTCACTTGGGGTCAGGGAGTACTTGTAAAGGGGCTATGGTACCTCACTTGGGGTCAGGGAGTACTTATCTGGGACTAGGTAACTCACTTGCGGTCAAGGAGTACTTATAAAGGGGTTAGGTTAAATCTCTTTGGGTCAAGGAGTACTTATATGGGACTAGGGTAACTCACTTGGTGTCTGTGAGTGCTTATATGGGACTAGGATAACTCACTTGCGCTCAGAGAGTACATATAAAGGGGCTAGGATAACTCACTTGGGGTCAGGGAGTACATATAAAGGGGCTTGGATAACTCACTTGCAGTCAGAGAGTACATTTAAGGGGCTAGGATAACTCACTTGGGGTCAGGGAGTACATATAAAGGGGCTAGGATAACTCACTTGGGGTCAGGGAGTACTTATAAAGGGGCTATAGTAACTCACTTGGGGTCAGGAAGTACTTATTTGGGACTAGGGTACTCACTTGCGGTCATAGAGTACATATAAAGGGGATAGGATAACTCACTTGCGGTCAGGTAGTACATATATGGGACTAGGGTAACTCACTTGCGGTCAGAGAGCACATATAAAGTGGATAGGATAACTCACTTGGGGTCAGGGAGTACTAATAAAGGGGCTAAGGTAACACACTTGGGTTCAGGGAGTTCTTATAAAGGGGTTTGAATAACTCACTTGCGGTCAGAGAGTACATATTAGGGGATAGGATAACTCACTTGGGGTCAGGGAGTACTTATAAAGGGGCTAGGGAAACTCTCTTTGGGTCAAGGAGTATTTATATTGGACTAGGCCAACTCACTTGGTGTCTGGGAGTACTTATATGGGACCAGGGTAACTCACTTGGGGCCAGGGTGTACTTATAAAGGGGCTAGGGTAACTCATTTGGGGTCAGGGAGTAGTTATGAGGGACTAGGGTAACTCACTTAGGGTCTGGGAGTACATATAAAGGGGCTAGTTTAACTCACTTGCGGTCAGAGAGTTCATATAAAGGGGCTAGGATAACTCACTTGGGGTCAGGGAGTACTTATAAAGGGGCTATGGTAACTCATTTGGTGTCAGGAAGTACTTATTTGGGACTAGGGTACTCACTTAGGGACAGGGAGATCTTATATGGGACTAGGGTAATTCACTTGCTGTCAGAGAGTACATATAAAGGGGATAGGATAACTCACTTGGGGTCAGGGAGTACATATATGAGACTAGGGTAACTCACTTGCGGTCAGAGAGTACATATAAAGGGGTTTGAATAACTCTCTTGCGGTCAGAGAGTGCATATTAGGGGATAGGATAACTCACTTGGGGTCAGAGAGTACATATAAAGGGGCTAAGATAACTCACTTGGTGTCAGGGAGTACATTTATGGGACTAAGGTAACACACTTGGGGTCAGGGAGTACTTATAAAGGGGTTTGAATAACTCACTTGCGGTCAGAGAGTGCATATTAGGGGATAGGATAACTCACTTGGGGTCAGAGAGTACATATAAAGGGGATAGGATAACTCACTTGGGGTCAGGGAGTACTAATAAAGGGGCTAAGGTAACACACTTGGGTTCGGGGAGTACTTATAAAGGGGCTAGGATAACTCACTTGCGGTCAGAGAGTACATATAAAGGGGCTAAGATAACTCACTTGGTGTCAGGGAGTACATTTATGGGACTAAGGTAACACATTTGGGGTCAGGGAGTACTTATAAAGGGGCTAGGGTAACTCACATGCAGTCAGAGAGTACATATAAAGGGGCTAGGAAAACTCACTTGGGGTCAGGGAGTACATATAAAGGGGCTAGGATAACTCACTTGGGGTCAGGGAGTACTTGTAAAGGGGCTATGGTACCTCACTTGGGGTCAGGGAGTACTTATCTGGGACTAGGTAACTCACTTGCGGTCAAGGAGTACTTATAAAGGGGTTAGGTTAAATCTCTTTGGGTCAAGGAGTACTTATATGAGACTAGGGTAACTCACTTGGTGTCTGTGAGTGCTTATATGGGACCAGGGTAACTCACTTGGGGTCTGAGAGTACATATAAAGCGGCTAGGATAACTCACTTGGGGTCAGGGAGTACTTAAATAGGGGGTATGGTAACTCACTTGGGTCAGGGAGTACTAATATGACACTAGGGTAACACACTTGGGGTCAGGGAGTACTTATAAAGGGACTAGGATAACTCACTTGCGCTCAGAAAGTACATATAAAGGGGCTAGGATAACTCACTTGGGGTCAGGGAGTACATATAAAGGGTCTTGGATAACTCACTTGCGGTCAGCGAGTACATATAAAGGGGCTAGGATAACTCACTTGGGGTCAGGGAGTACATTTATGGGACTAAGGTAACACATTTGGGGTCAGGGAGTACTTATAAAGGGGCTAGGGTAACTCACGTGCAGTCAGAGAGTACATATAAAGGGGCTAGGATAACTCACTTGGGGTCAGGGAGTACATATAAAGGGGCTAGGATAACTTACTTGGGGTCAGGGAGTACTTATAAAGGGGCTATAGTAACTCACTTGGGGTCAGGTAGTACTTATTTGGGACTAGGGTACTCACTTGCGGTCAGAGAGTACATATAAAGGGGATAGGATAACTCACTTGGGGTCAGGGAGTACTTATAAAGGGGCTATGGTACATCACTTGGGGTCAGGGAGTACTTATATGGAACTAGGGTAACTCACTTGCGGTCAGGGAGTACTTATAAAGGGGCTAGGGAAACTCTCGTTGGGTCAAGGAGTACTTATATTGGACTAGGCTAACTCACTTGGTGTCTGGGAGTACTTATATGGGACCAGGGTAACACACTTGGGGCCAGGGTGTACTTATAAAGGGGCTAGGGTAACTCACTTGGGGTCAGGGAGTAGTTATAAAGGACTAGGATAACTCACTTGGGGTCAGGGAGTACATTTATGTGACTAAGGTATCACACTGGGGGTCAGGGAGTACTTATAAAGGTGCTACGATGACTCATTTGGGGTCAGGGAGTACCTCAATGGGACTAGGGTAACTCACTTGTGTTCAGGGAATACATATATGAAACTAGGGTAACACACTTGGGATCAGGGAGTACTTATAAAGGGGCTAGGATAACTCACTTGCGGTCAGAGAGTTTATATAAAGGGGCTAGGATAACTCACTTGCGGTCAGGGAGTACTTATAAAGGGGCTAGGGTAACTCACTTGGGGTCAGGGAGTACTTATAAAGAGGCTAGGATAACTCACTTAGGGTCAGGGAGTACTTATAAAGGGGCTATGGTAACTCACTTGGGGTCAGGGAGTACTACTATGGGACTAAGGTAACTCACTTGCGGTAGAGAGTACTTATAAACGGGCTAGGATAACTCACTTGGGGTCAGGGAGTACTTATAAAGGTGATATTGTAACTCACTTGGGGTCAGGGAGTACTTATAAAGGGGTTAGGTTAACTCACTTTGGTTCAAGGAGTACTTATATGGGACTAGGGTAACTCACTTGGTGTCTGTGAGTACTTATATGGGACCAGGGTAACTCACTTGGGGCCAGGGTGTACTTATTAAAGGGCTAGGGTAACTCTCTTGGGGTCAGGGAGTACTTATAAGGGACTAGGGTAACTCACTTGGGGTCTGGGAGTTCATATAAAGGGGCTAGGTTAACTCACTTGCGGTCAGAGAGTACATATAAAGGGGCTAGGATAACTCACTTGGGGTCAGGGAGTACTTATAAAGGGGCTATGGTAACTCACTTGGGGCCAGGGAGTACTAATATGACACTAGGGTTAACACACTTGGGGTCAGGGAGTACTTATAAAAGAGCTAGGAAAACTCACTTGCGGTCAGAGAGTACATATAAATTGGCTAGGATGACTCACTTGGGGTCAGGGAGTACTTATAAAGGGGCTAGGGTAACTCACTTGGGGTGAGGGAGTACTTATATAGGGGTTAGGGTAACTCACTTGGGGTCAGGGAGTACTTATATGGGACTAGGGTAACTCACTTGCGGTCAGGGAGTACATATAAAGGGGGCTAGGGTAACTCACTTGCGGTCAGAGACTATATATAAAGGGGATAGGATAACTCACTTGGGGTCAGGGAGTACATATATGGGACTAGGGTAACTCACTTGCGGTCAGAGAGTACCTATAAAGGGGCTAGGGTAACTCACTTTGCGATCAGAGAGTACATATAAAGGGGCTAGGGTAACTCACTTGCGGTCAGAGAGTACATATAAAGGGGATAGGATAACTCACTTTGGGTCAGGGAGTACATATATGGGACTAGGGTAACTCACTTGCGGTCAGAGAGTACATATAAAGGGGATAGGACAACTCACTTGGGGTCAGAGAGTACTTATAAAGGAGCTAAGGTAACACACTTGGGTTCAGGGAGTACTTATATGAGACTAGGATAACACACTTGGGGTCAAGGAGTACTTATAAAGGGGCTATGGTACCTCACTTTGGGTCAGGGAGTACTTATATGGGACTAGGGTAACTCACTTGCGGTCAGGGAGTACATATAAAGCGGCTAGGATTACTCACTTGCGGTCAGAGAGTACATATAAAGGGGCTAGGATAACTCACTTGGGGTCAGGGAGTACATTTATGGGATTAAGGTAACACATTTGGGGTCAGGTAGTACTTATAAAGGGGCTAGGGTAACTCACTTTGCGGTCAGAGAGTACATATAAAGGTGCTAGGATAACTCACTTGGGGTTAGGGAGTACTTATATAGGGGCTAGGTTAACTCACTTTGGGTTAGGGAGTACTTATATAGGGGCTAGGTTAACTCACTTTGGGTCAGGGAGTACTTCGATGGGAATAGGATAACTCACTTGGGGTCAGGGAGTACATTTATGGGACTAAAGTAACACATTTGGGGTCAGGGGAGTACTTATAAAGGGGCTAGGGTAACTCACTTGCAGTCAGAGAGTACAAATAAAGGGGCTAGGATAACTCACTTGGGGTCAGGGAGCACATATAAAGGGGCTAGGATAACTCACTTGGGGTCAGGGAGTACTTGTAAAGGGGCTATGGTACCTCACTTGGGGTCATGGAGTACTTATATGGGACTAGGGTAACTCACTTGCGGTCAAGGAGTACTTATAAAGGGGTTAGGTTAACTCTCTTTGGGTCAAGGAGTACTTATATGGGACTAGGGTAACTCACTTGGGGTCTGAGAGTACATATAAAGCGGCTAGGATAACTCACTTGGGGTCAGGGAGTACTTACATAGGGGCTATGGTAACTCACTTGGGTCAGGGAGTACTAATATGACACTAGGGTAACACACTTGGGGTCAGGGAGTACTTATAAAGGGACTAGGATAACTCACTTGCGCTCAGAGAGTACATATAAAGGGGTTAGGATAACTCACTTGGGGTCAGGGAGTACATATAAAGGGGCTTGGATAACTCACTTGCAGTCAGAGAGTACATTTAAGGGGCTAGGATAACTCACTTGGGGTCAGGGAGTACATATAAAGGGGCTAGGATAACTCACTTGGGGTCAGGGAGTACTTATAAAGGGGCTATAGTAACTCACTTGGGGTCAGGAAGTACTTATTTGGGACTAGGGTACTCACTTGCGGTCATAGAGTACATATAAAGGGGATAGGATAACTCACTTGCGGTCAGGTAGTACATATATGGGACTAGGGTAACTCACTTGCGGTCAGAGAGCACATATAAAGTGGATAGGATAACTCACTTGGGGTCAGGGAGTACTAATAAAGGGGCTAAGGTAACACACTTGGGTTCAGGGAGATCTTATAAAGGGGTTTGAATAACTCACTTGCGGTCAGAGAGTACATATTAGGGGATAGGATAACTCACTTGGGGTCAGGGAGTACTTACAAAGGGGCTATGGTATATCACTTGGGGTCAGGGAGTACTTATATGGGACTAGGGTAACTCACTTGCGGTCAGGGAGTACTTATAAAGGGGCTAGGGAAACTCTCTTTGGGTCAAGGAGTATTTATATTGGACTAGGCCAACTCACTTTGTGTCTGGGAGTACTTATATGGGACCAGGGTAACACACTTGGGGCCAGGGTGTACTTATAAAGGGGATAGAGTAACTTACTTGGGGTCAGGGAGTAGTTATAAGGGACTAGGATAACTCACTTGGGGTCAGGGAGTATATTTATGTGACTAAGGTATCACACTGGGGGTCAGGGAGTACTTATAAAGGGGCTAGGGAAACTCTCTTTGGGTCAAGGAGTATTTATATTGGACTAGGCCAACTCACTTGGTGTCTGGGAGTACATATATGAGACTAGGGTAACTCACTTGCGGTCAGAGAGTACATATAAAGGGGTTTGAATAACTCTCTTGCGGTCAGAGAGTGCATATTAGGGGATAGGATAACTCACTTGGGGTCATAGAGTACATATAAAGGGGCTAAGATAACTCACTTGGTGTCAGGGAGTACATTTATGGGACTAAGGTAACACACTTGGGGTCAGGGAGTACTTATAAAGGGGTTTGAATAACTCACTTGAGGTCAGAGAGTGCATATTAGGGGATAGGATAACTCACTTGGGGTCAGAGAGTACATATAAAGGGGATAGGATAACTCACTTGGGGTCAGGGAGTACTAATAAAGGGGCTAAGGTAACACACTTGGGTTCGGGGAGTACTTATAAAGGGGCTAGGATAACTCACTTGCGGTCAGAGAGTACATATAAAGGGGCTAAGATAACTCACTTGGTGTCAGGGAGTACATTTATGGACTGAGGTAACACATTTGGTGTCAGGGAGTACTTATAAAGGGGCTAGGGTAACTCACATGCAGTCAGAGAGTACATATAAAGGGGCTAGGAAAACTCACTTGGGGTCAGGGAGTACATATAAAGGGGCTAGGATAACTCACTTGGGGTCAGGGAGTACTTGTAAAGGGGCTATGGTACCTCACTTGGGGTCAGGGAGTACTTATCTGGGACTAGGGTAACTCACTTGCGGTCAAGGAGTACTTATAAAGGGGTTAGGTTAAATCTCTTTGGGTCAAGGAGTACTTATATGGGACTAGGGTAACTCACTTGGTGTCTGTGAGTACTTATATGGGACCAGGGTAACTCACTTGGGGTCTGAGAGTACATATAAAGCGGCTAGGATAACGCACTTGGGGTCAGGGAGTACTTAAATAGGGAGTATGGTAACTCACTTGGGTCAGGGAGTACTAATATGACACTAGGGTAACACACTTGGGGTCAGGGAGTACTTATAAAGGGGCTAGGATAACTTACTTGGGGTCAGGGAGTACTTATAAAGGGGCTATAGTAACTCACTTGGGGTCAGGAAGTACTTATTTGGGACTAGGGTACTCACTTGCGCTCAGAAAGTACATATAAAGGGGCTAGGATTACTCACTTGGGGTCAGGGAGTACATATAAAGGGGGCTTGGATAACTCACTTGCGGTCAGAGAGTACATATAAAGGGGCTAGGATAACTCACTTGGGGTCAGGGAGTACATTTATGGGACTAAGGTAACACATTTGGGGTCAGGGAGTACTTATAAAGGGGCTAGGGTAACTCACGTGCAGTCAGAGAGTACATATAAAGGGGCTAGGATAACTCACTTGGGGTCAGGGAGTACATATAAAGGGGGCTAGGATAACTTACTTGGGGGTCAGGGAGTACTTATAAAGGGGCTATAGTAACTCACTTGGGGTCAGGAAGTACTTATTTGGGACTAGGGTACTCACTTGCGGTCAGAGAGTACATATAAAGGGGATAGGATAACTCACTTGGGGTCAGGGAGTACTTATAAAGGGGCTATGGTACATCACTTGGGGTCAGGGAGTACTTATATGGAACTAGGGTAACTCACTTGCGGTCAGGGAGTACTTATAAAGGGCCTAGGGAAACTCTCGTTGGGTCAAGGAGTACTTATATTGGACTAGGCTAACTCACTTGGTGTCTGGGAGTACTTATATGGGACCAGGGTAACACACTTGGGGCCAGGGTGTACTTATAAAGGGGCTAGGGTAACTCACTTGGGGTCAGGGAGTAGTTATAAAGGACTAGGGTAACTCACTTGGGGTCAGGGAGTACTTCGATGGGACTAGGATAACTCACTTGGGGTCAGGGAGTACATTTATGTGACTAAGGTATCACACTGGGGGTCAGGGAGTACTTATAAAGGTGCTATGATGACTCATTTGGGGTCAGGGAGTACCTCAATGGGACTAGGGTAACTCACTTGTGTTCAGGGAATACATATATGAAACTAGGGTAACACACTTGGGATCAGGGAGTACTTATAAAGGGGCTAGGATAACTCACTTGCGGTCAGGGAGTACTTATAAAGGGGCTAGGGTAACTCACTTGGGGTCAGGGAGTACTTATAAAGAGGCTAGGATAACTCACTTAGGGTCAGGGAGTACTTATAAAGGGGCTATGGTAACTCACTTGGGTCAGGGAGTACTACTATGGGACTAAGGTAACTCACTTGCGGTAGAGAGTACTTATAAACGGGCTAGGATAACTCACTTGGGGTCAGGGAGTACTTATAAAGGTGATATTGTAACTCACTTGGGGTCAGGGGAGTACTTATAAAGGGGTTAGGTTAACTCACTTTGGTTCAAGGAGTACTTATATGGGACTAGGGTAACTCACTTGGTGTCTGTGAGTACTTATATGGGACCAGGGTAACTCACTTGGGGTCAGGGAGTACTTATAAAGAGGCTAGGATAACTCACTTAGGGTCAGGGAGTACTTATAAAGGGGCTATGGTAACTCACTTGGGGTCAGGGAGTACTACTATGGGACTAAGGTAACTCACTTGCGGTAGAGAGTACTTATAAACGGGCTAGGATAACTCACTTGGGGTCAGGGAGTACTTATAAAGGTGATATTGTAACTCACTTGGGGTCAGGGGAGTACTTATAAAGGGGCTAGGGTAACTCACGTGCAGTCAGAGAGTACATATAAAGGGGCTAGGATAACTCACTTGGGGTCATGGAGTACATATAAAGGGGCTAGGATAACTTACTTGGGGTCAGGGAATACTTATAAAGGGGCTATAGTAACTCACTTGGGGTCAGGAAGTACTTATTTGGGACTAGGGTACTCACTTGCGGTCAGAGAGTACATATAAAGGGGATAGGATAACTCACTTGGGGTCAGGGAGTACTTATAAAGGGCTATGGTACATCACTTGGGGTCAGGGAGTACTTATATGGAACTAGGGTAACTCACTTGCGGTCAGGGAGTACTTATAAAGGGGCTAGGGAAACTCTCGTTGGGTCAAGGAGTACTTATATTGGACTAGGCTAACTCACTTGGTGTCTGGGAGTACTTATATGGGACCAGGGTAACACACTTGGGGCCAGGGTGTACTTATAAAGGGGCTAGGGTAACTCACTTGGGGTCAGGGAGTAGTTATAAAGGACTAGGGTAACTCACTTGGTGTCTGGGAGTACTTATATGGGACCAGGGTAACACACTTGGGGCCAGGGTGTACTTATAAAGGGGATAGGGTAACTTACTTGGGGTCAGGGAGTAGTTATAAGGGACTAGGATAACTCACTTGGGGTCAGGGAGTATATTTATGTGACTAAGGTATCACACTGGGGGTCAGGGAGTACTTATAAAGGGGCTAGGGAAACTCTCTTTGGGTCAAGGAGTATTTATATTGGACTAGGCCAACTCACTTGGTGTCTGGGAGTACTTATATGGGACCAGGGTAACTCACTTGGGGCCAGGGTTGTACTTATAAAGGGGCTAGGGTAACTCATTTGGGGTCAGGGAGTAGTTATGAGGGACTAGGGTAACTCACTTAGGGTCTGGGAGTACATATAAAGGGGCTAGGTTAACTCACTTGCGGTCAGAGAGTTCATATAAAGGGGCTAGGATAACTCACTTGGGGTCAGGGAGTACTTATAAAGGGGCTATGGTAACTCATTTGGTGTCAGGAAGTACTTATTTGGGACTAGGGTACTCACTTAGGGACAGGGAGTTCTTATATGGGACTAGGGTAATTCACTTGCTGTCAGAGAGTACATATAAAGGGGATAGGATAACTCACTTGGGGTCAGGGAGTACATATATGAGACTAGGGTAACTCACTTGCGGTCAGAGAGTACATATAAAGGGGTTTGAATAACTCTCTTGCGGTCAGAGAGTGCATATTAGGGGATAGGATAACTCACTTGGGGTCAGAGAGTACATATAAAGGGGCTAAGATAACTCACTTGGTGTCAGGGAGTACATTTATGGGACTAAGGTAACACACTTGGGGTCAGGGAGTACTTATAAAGGGGTTTGAATAACTCACTTGCGGTCAGAGAGTGCATATTAGGGGATAGGATAACTCACTTGGGGTCAGAGAGTACATATAAAGGGGATAGGATAACTCACTTGGGGTCAGGGAGTACTAATAAAGGGGCTAAGGTAACACACTTGGGTTCGGGGAGTACTTATAAAGGGGCTAGGATAACTCACTTGCGGTCAGAGAGTACATATAAAGGGGCTAAGATAACTCACTTGGTGTCAGGGAGTACATTTATGGGACTAAGGTAACACATTTGGGGTCAGGGAGTACTTATAAAGGGGCTAGGGTAACTCACATGCAGTCAGAGAGTACATATAAAGGGGCTAGGAAAACTCACTTGGGGTCAGGGAGTACATATAAAGGGGCTAGGATAACTCACTTGGGGTCAGGGAGTACTTGTAAAGGGGCTATGGTACCTCACTTGGGGTCAGGGAGTACTTATCTGGGACTAGGTAACTCACTTGCGGTCAAGGAGTACTTATAAAGGGGTTAGGTTAAATCTCTTTGGGTCAAGGAGTACTTATATGGGACTAGGGTAACTCACTTGGTGTCTGTGAGTGCTTATATGGGACTAGGATAACTCACTTGCGCTCAGAGAGTACATATAAAGGGGCTAGGATAACTCACTTGGGGTCAGGGAGTACATATAAAGGGGCTTGGATAACTCACTTGCAGTCAGAGAGTACATTTAAGGGGCTAGGATAACTCACTTGGGGTCAGGGAGTACATATAAAGGGGCTAGGATAACTCACTTGGGGTCAGGGAGTACTTATAAAGGGGCTATAGTAACTCACTTGGGGTCAGGAAGTACTTATTTGGGACTAGGGTACTCACTTGCGGTCATAGAGTACATATAAAGGGGATAGGATAACTCACTTGCGGTCAGGTAGTACATATATGGGACTAGGGTAACTCACTTGCGGTCAGAGAGCACATATAAAGTGGATAGGATAACTCACTTGGGGTCAGGGAGTACTAATAAAGGGGCTAAGGTAACACACTTGGGTTCAGGGAGTTCTTATAAAGGGGTTTGAATAACTCACTTGCGGTCAGAGAGTACATATTAGGGGATAGGATAACTCACTTGGGGTCAGGGAGTACTTATAAAGGGGCTATGGTATATCACTTGGGGTCAAGGAGTACTTATATGGGACTAGGGTAACACACTTGGTGTCTGTGAGTACTTATATGGGACCAGGGTAACTCACTTGGGGTCTGAGAGTACATATAAAGCGGCTAGGATAACTCACTTGGGGTCAGGGAGTACTTAAATAGGGGGTATGGTAACTCACTTGGGTCAGGGAGTACTAATATGACACTAGGGTAACACACTTGGGGTCAGGGAGTACTTATAAAGGGGCTAGGATAACTTACTTGGGGTCAGGGAGTACTTATAAAGGGGCTATAGTAACTCACTTGGGGTCAGGAAGTACTTATTTGGGACTAGGGTACTCACTTGCGCTCAGAAAGTACATATAAAGGGGCTAGGATTACTCACTTGGGGTCAGGGAGTACATATAAAGGGGCTTGGATAACTCACTTGCGGTCAGAGAGTACATATAAAGGGGCTAGGATAACCCACTTGGGGTCAGGGAGTACATTTATGGGACTAAGGTAACACATTTGGGGTCAGGGAGTACTTATAAAGGGGCTAGGGTAACTCACGTGCAGTCAGAGAGTACATATAAAGGGGCTAGGATAACTCACTTGGGGTCATGGAGTACATATAAAGGGGCTAG
>NW_027117141.1:0-33285 GCF_024137725.1 Prorops nasuta | reverse complement strand
GGAGAACTTATAAAGGGGCTATGGTAACTCACTTGGGGCCAGGGAGTACTAATATGACACTAGGGTAACACACTTGCGGTCAGAGAGTACATATAAAGGGTCTAGGATAACTCACTTGCGGTCAGAGAGTACATATAAAGGGGCTAGGATAACTCACTTGGGGTCAGGGAGTACTTATAAAGGGGCTATGGTAACTCACTTGGGGTCAAGGAGTACTACTATGGGACTAGGATAACTCACTTGCCGTCAGAGAGTAGATATAAAGGGGCTAGGATAACTCACTTGGGGTCAGGGAGTTCTTATAAAGGGGCTATGGCAACTCACTTGGGGTCAGGGAGTACTTATAAAGGGGCTGTGGTAACTCACTTGGGGTCAAGGAGTACTACTATGGGACTAGGATAACTCACTTGCCGTCAGAGAGTAGATATAAAGGGGCTAGGATAACACACTTGGGGTCAGGGAGTTCTTATAAAGGGGCTATGGCAACTCACTTGGGGTCAGGGAGTACTTATAAAGGGGCTATGGCAACTCACTTGGGTTCAGGGAGTACTTATATGAGACTAGGGTAACACACTTGGGGTCAGGGAGTACTTATAAAGGGGTTTCAATAACTCACCTGCGGTCAGAGTGTACATATAAAGAGGATAGGATAACTCACTTGGGGTCAGGGAGTACTTATAAAGGGGCTATGGTACCTCACTTGCCGTCAGAGAGTACATATAAAGGGGCTAGGATAACTCACTTGGGGTCAGGGAGTACTTATAAAGGGGCTATGATAACTCACTTGCGGTCAGAGAGTACGTATAAAGGGGATAGGATAACTCACTTGGGGTCAGGGAGTACATATATGGGACTAGGGTAACTCACTTGCGGTCACAGAGTACATATAAAGGGGATAGGATAACTCACTTGGGGTCAGGGAGTACTTATAAAGGGGCTATGGTACCTCACTTGGGGTCAGGTAGTACTTATATGGGACTAGGGTAACTCACTTGTGGTCAGGGAGTACATATAAAGGGGCTAGGATAACTCACTTGCGGTCAGAGAGTACATATAAAGGGGCTAGGAAAACTCACTTGGGTTCAGGGGAGTACTTATAAAGGGTCTAGGGTAACTCACATGGTGTCTGTGAGTACTTATATGGGACCAGGGTAGCTCACTTGGTGCCATGGTGTACTTATTAAAGGGCTAGGGTAACTCTCTTGGGGTCAGGGAGTACTTATAAGGGACTAGGGTAACTACTTGGGGTCTGCGAGTACATATAATGCGGCTAGGATAACTCACTTGGGGTCAAGGAGGACTTATATAGGGGCTATGGTAACTCACTTGGGGCCAGGGAGTACTAATATGACACTAGGGTAACACACTTGGGGTCAGGGAGTACTTATAAAGGGGTTAGGATAACTCACTTGCGGTCAGAGAGTACATATAAAAGGGCTAGGATAACTCACTTGGGGTCAGGGAGTACATATAAAGGGGCTAGGATAACTCACTTGCGGTCAGAGAGTACATATAAAGGGGCTAGGATAACTCACTTGCGGTCAGAGAGTACATCTAAAGGGGCTAGGGTAACTCACTTGGGGCCAGGGAGTACTAATATGAAACTAGGGTAACACACTTGGGGTCAGGGAGTACTTATAAAGGGGCTATGGTAACTCACTTGGGGCCAGGGAGTACTAATATGACACTAGGGTAACACACTTGGGGTCAGGGAGTACTTATAAAGGACTAGGATAACTCACTTCCGGTCAGAGAGTACATATAAATGGGCTAGGATAACTCACTTGAGGTCAGGGAGTGCATATAAAGGGGCTAGGATAAATCACTTAAGGTCAGAGAGTACTTATAAAGAGGCTAGGATAACTTACTTGGGGTCAGGGAGTACTTATAAAGGTGATATGGTAACTCACTTGGGTTCAGGGAGTACTTATATGAGACTAGGGTAACACACTTGGGGTCAGGGAGTACTTATAAAGGGGTTTGAATAACTCACTTGCGGTCAGAGAGTACATATAAAGGGGATAGGATAACTCACTTGGGGTATGGGAGTACATATAAAGGGGCTAGAATAACTCACTTGCGGTTAAAGAGTACATATAAAGGGGCTAGGGTAACTCACTTGCGGTCAGAGAGTACATATAAAGGGGCTAGGATAACTCACTTGGGGTCAGGGAGTACTTATAAAGGGGCTATGGTAACTCAATTGGGGCCAGGAAGTGCTAATATAAAACTAGGGTAACACACTTGGGGTCAGGGAGTACTTATAAAGGGGCTAGGATAACTCACTTGCGGTCAGAGAGTACATATAAAGGGGCTAGGATAACTCACTTGGGGTCAGGGTGTACATTCATGGGACTAAGGTATCTCACTTGTGTTCAGGGAATACATATATGATACTAGGGTAACACACTTGGGGTCAGGGAGTACTTATAAAGGGGCTATAGTAACTCACTTGGGGTCAGGAAGTACTTATTTGGGACTAGGGTACTCACTTAGGGACAGGGAGTTTTTATATGGGACTAGGGCAACTCACTTGCGGTCAGAGAGTACATATAAAGGGGATAGGATAACTCACTTGGGGTCAGGGAGTACATATATGGGACTAGGGTAACTCACTTGCGGTCAGAGAGTACATATAAAGGGGATAGGATAACTCACTTGGGGTCAGGGAACACTTATAAAGGGGCTAAGGTAACACACTTGGGTTCAGGGAGTACTTATACGAGACTAGGGTAACACAGTTGGGGTCAGGGAGTACTTATAAAGGGATTTGAATAACTCACTTGCGGTCAGAGAGTACATATAAAGGGGATAGGATAACTCACTTGGGGTCAGGGAGTACATATATGGGACAAGGGTAACTCACTTCCGGTCAGAGAGTACATATAAAGGGTTTAGGATAACTCACTTGGGGTCAGGGAGTACTTATAAAGGGGCTATGGTACCTCACTTGGGGTCAGGGAGTACTTATATGGGACTAAGGTAACTCACTTGCGGTCAGGGGGGTACTTATAAAGGGGCTAGGGTAACTCTCTTTGGGTCAAGGAGTACTTATATTGGACTAGGCTAACTCACTTGGTGTCTGGGAGAACTTATATGGGACCAGGATAACTCACGTGTGGCCAGGGTGTACTTATAAAGGGGTTAGGGTAACTCACTTGGGGTCAGGGGAGTACTTATAAAGGGGCTATGGTAACTCACTTGGCGCCAGGGAGTACTAATATGAAATTAGGGTAACACAATTGGGGTCAGGGAGTACTTATAAAGGGACTAGGATAACTCACTTGCGGTCAGAGAGTACATATAAAGGGGCTAGGAGATAACTCACTTGAGGTCAGTGAGTGCATATAAAGGGGCTAGGATAACTCTCTTGGGGTTAGGGAGTGCTTATAAGGGACTAGGGTAACTCACTTGGGGTCTGGGAGTACATATAAAGCGGCTAGGATAACTCACTTGGGGTCAGGGAGAACTTATAAAGGGGCTATGGTAACTCACTTGGGGCCAGGGAGTACTAATATGACACTAGGGTAACACACTTGCGGTCAGAGAGTACATATAAAGGGTCTAGGATAACTCACTTGCGGTCAGAGAGTACATATAAAGGGGCTAGGATAACTCACTTGGGGTCAGGGAGTACTTATAAAGGGGCTATGGTAACTCACTTGGGGTCAGGGAGTACTTATAAAGGGGCTATGGTAACTCACTTGGGGTCAAGGAGTACTACTATGGGACTAGGATAACTAACTTGCCGTCAGAGAGTAGATATAAAGGGGCTAGGATAACTCACTTGGGGTCAGGGAGTTCTTATAAAGGGGCTGTGGTAACTCACTTTGGGTCAAGGAGTACTACTATGGGACTAGGATAACTCACTTGCCGTCAGAGAGTAGATATAAAGGGGCTAGGATAACACACTTGGGGTCAGGGAGTTCTTATAAAGGGGCTATGACAACTCACTTGGGGTCAGGGAGTACTTATAAAGGGGCTATGGCAACTCACTTGGGTTCAGGGAGTACTTATATGAGACTAGGGTAACACACTTGGGGTCAGGGAGTACTTATAAAGGGGTTTCAATAACTCACCTGCGGTCAGAGTGTACATATAAAGAGGATAGGATAACTCACTTGGGGTCAGGGAGTACTTATAAAGGGGCTATGGTACCTCACTTGCCGTCAGAGAGTACATATAAAGGGGCTAGGATAACTCACTTGGGGTCAGGGAGTACTTATAAAGGGGCTATGATAACTCACTTGCGGTCAGAGAGTACGTATAAAGGGGATAGGATAACTCACTTGGGGTCAGGGAGTACATATATGGGACTAGGGTAACTCACTTGCGGTCACAGAGTACATATAAAGGGGATAGGATAACTCACTTGGGGTCAGGGAGTACTTATAAAGGGGCTATGGTACCTCACTTGGGGTCAGGTAGTACTTATATGGGACTAGGGTAACTCACATGTGGTCAGGGAGTACTTATAAAGGGGCTAGGGTAACTCACTTGGGGTCAGGGAGTAGTTATAAGGGACTAGGGTAACTCACTTGGGGTATGGGAGTACATATAAAGGGGCTAGAATAACTCACTTGCGGTCAAAGAGTACATATAAAGGGGCTAGGGTAACTCACTTGGGGTCAGGGGAGTACTTATAAAGGGGCAATGGTACCTCACTTGGGGTCAGGGAGTACTTATATGGGACTAGGGTAACTCACTTGCGGTCAAAGAGTACATATAAAGGGGCTAGGATAACTCACTTGGGGTCAGGGGAGTACTTATAAAGGGGCTATGGTAACTCAATTGGGGCCAGGAAGTGCTAATATAAAACTAGGGTAACACACTTGGGGTCAGGGGAGTACTTATAAAGGGGCTAGGATAACTCACTTGCGGTCAGAGAGTACATATAAAGGGGCTAGGATAACTCACTTTGGGTCAGGGTGTACATTCATGGGACTAAGGTATCTCACTTGTGTTCAGGGAATACATATATGATACTAGGGTAACACACTTGGGGTCAGGGAGTACTTATAAAGGGGATAGGATAACTCACTTGGGGTCAGGGAGTACATATAAAGGGGCTAGGATAACTCACTTGGGGTCAGGGAGTACTTATAAAGGGGCTATAGTAACTCACTTGGGGTCAGGAAGTACTTATTTGGGACTAGGATACTCACTTAGGGACAGGGAGTTTTTATATGGGACTAGGGTAACTCACTTGCGGTCAGAGAGTACATATAAAGGGGATAGGATAACTCACTTGGGGTCAGGGAACACTTATAAAGGGGCTAAGGTAACACACTTGGGTTCAAGGAGTACTTATACGAGACTAGGGTAACACAGGTTGGGGTCAGGGAGTACTTATAAAGGGGTTTGAATAACTCACTTGCGGTCAGAGAGTACATATAAAGGGGATAGGATAACTTACTTGGGGTCAGGGAGTACTTATAAAGGTGATATTGTAACTCACTTGGGTTCAGGGAGTACTTATATGAGACTAGGGTAACACACTTGGGGTCAGGGAGTATTTATAAAGGGGTTTGAATAACTCACTTGCGGTCAGAGTGTACATATAAAGGGGATAGGATAACTCACTTGGGGTCAGGGAGTACATATATGGGACTAGGGTAACTCACTTGGGGTCAGGGAGTACATATAAAGGGGCTATGGTAACTCACTTGGGGTCAAGGAGTACTACTATGGGACTAGGATAACTCACTTGCCGTCAGAGAGTACATATAAAGGGGCTAGGATAACTCACTTGCGGTCAGAGAGTACTTATAAAGGAGCTAGGATAACTTACTTGGGGTCAGGGAGTACTTATAAAGGTGATATTGTAACTCACTTGGGTTCAGGGAGTACTTATATGAGACTAGGGTAACACACTTGGGGTCAGGGAGTACTCATAAAGGGGTTTGAATAACTCACTTGCGGTCAGAGTGTACATATAAAGGGGATAGGATAACTCACTTGGGGTCAGGGAGTACATATATGGGACTAGGGTAACTCACTTGCGGTCAGAGAGTACATATAAAGGGGATAGTATAACTCACTTGGGGTCAGGGAGTACATATAAAGGGGCTAGGATAACTCACTTGGGGTCAGGGAGTACATATTAAGGGGCTAGGATAACTCACTTGCGGTCAGAGAGTACATCTAAAGGGGCTAGGGTAACTCACTTGCGGTCAGAAAGTACATATAAAGGGGCTAGGATAACTCAATTGGGGTCAGGGAGTACTTATAAAGGGGCTATGGTAACTTATTTGAGGCCAGGGAGTACTAATATGACACTAGGGTAACACACATGGGATCAGGAAGTACTTATAAAGGGGCTAGGATAACTCACTTGCGGTCAGAGAGTACATATAAACGGGCTAGGGTGACTTACTTGCGGTCAGGGAGTACTTATAAAGGGGCTATGGTAACTCACTTGGGGCCAGGGAGTACTAATATGAAACTAGAATAACTCACTTGCGGTCAGAGAGTAGATATAAAGGGGCTAGGATAACTCACTTGGGGTCAGGGAGTTCTTATAAAGGGGCTATGGCAACTCACATGGGGTCAGGGAGAACTTATAAAGGGGCTATGGTAACTCACATGGGGTCAAGGAGTACTACTATGGGACTAGGATAACTCACTTGCCGTCAGAGAGTACATCTAAAGGGGCTAGGGTAACTCACTTGCGGTCAGAAAGTACATATAAAGGGGCTAGGATAACTCAATTGGGGTCAGGGAGTACTTATAAAGGGGCTATGGTAACTTATTTGGGGCCAGGGAGTACTAATATGACACTAGGGTAACACACATGGGATCAGGGAGTACTTATAAAGGGGATAGGATAACTCACTTGCGGTCAGAGAGTACATATAAAGGGGCTAGGATAACTCACTTGGGGTCAGGGAGTAATTATAAAGGGGCTAAGGTAACTCACTTGTGGTCAAGGAGTACTACTATGGGACTAGGATAACTCACTTGCCGTCAGAGAGTAGATATAAAGGGGCTAGGATAACTCACTTGGGGTCAGGGAGTTCTTATAAAGGGGCTATGGCAACTCACATGGGGTCAGGGAGAACTTATAAAGGGGCTATGGTAACTCACATGGGGTCAAGGAGTACTACTATGGGACTAGGATAACTCACTTGCCGTCAGAGAGTACATATAAAGGGGCTAGGATAACTCACTTGCGGTCAGAGAGTACTTATAAAGGAGCTAGGATAACTTACTTGGGTCAGGGAGTACTTATAAAGGTGATATGGTAACTCACTTGGGTTCAGGGAGTACTTATATGAGACTCGGGTAACACACTTGGGGTCAGGGAGTACTTATAAAGGGGTTTGAATAACTCACTTGCGGTCAGAGTGTACATATAAAGGGGATAGGATAACTCACTTGGGGTCAGGGAGTACATATATGGGACTAGGGTAACTCACTTGCGGTCTGAGAGTACATATAAAGGGGCTAGGATAACTCACTTGGTGTCAGGGAGTACTTATAAAGGGGCTATGGTAACTCACTTGGGGCCAGGGAGTACTAATATGACACTAGGGTAACATACTTGGGGTCAGGGAGTACATATGAAGAGGCTAGGATAACTCACTTGCGGTCAGAGAGTACATATAAAGGGGCTAGGATAACTCACTTGGGGTCAGGGAGTACTTATATAGGGGCTAGGTTAACTCACTTGGGGTCAGGGAGTACATTTATGGGACTAAGGTAACACATTTGGGATCAGGGAGTACTTATAAGGGCTAGGGTAACTCACTTGCGGACAGAGAGTACATATAAAGGGGCTAGGATAACTCACTTGGGGTCAGGGAGTACATATAAAGGGGCTAGGATAACTCACTTGGGGTCAGGGAGTACTTATAAAGGGGCTAGGATAACTCACTTGGGGTCAGGGGAGTACTTATAAAGGGGCTATGATAACTCACTTGGGGTCAGGGAGTACATTTATGAGACTAAGGTTATACACTTGGGGTCAGGGAGAACTTATAAAGGTGCTACGGTGACTCATTTGGGGTCAGGGAGTACCTCTATGGGACTAGGGTAACTCACTTGTGATCAGGGAATACATATATGAAACTAGGGTAATACACTTTGGGTCAGGGAGTACAAATAAAGGGGCTATGATAATTCACTTGGGGTCAGGGGAGTACATATATGGGACTAGGGTAACTCTCTTGGGGTTAGGGAGTGCTTATAAGGGACTAGGGTAACTCACTTGCGGTCAGGTAGTACTTATAAAGGGGCTAGGGTAACTCTCTTTGGGTCAAGGATTAGTTATATTGGACTAGGCTAACTCACTTGGTGTCTGGGAGAACTTATATGGGACCAGGGTAACTCACTTGTGGCCAGGGTGTACTTATAAAGGGGTTATGGTAACTCACTTGGGGTCAAGGAGTACTACAATGTGACTAGGATAACTCACTTGCCGTCAGAGAGTACATATAAAGGGGCTAGGATAACTCACTTGCGGTCAGAGAGTACTTATAAAGGGGCTAGGATAACTTACTTAGGGTCAGGGAGTACTTATAAAGGTGATATGGTAACTCACTTGGGTTCAGGGAGTACTTATATGAGACTAGGGTAACACACTTGGGGTCAGGGAGTAGTTATAAAGAGGTTTGAATAACTCACTTGCGGTCAGAGAGTACATATAAAGGGGATAGGATAACTCACTTGGGATCAGGGAGTACATATATGGGACTAGGGTAACTCACTTGCGGTCAGAGAGTACATATAAAGGGGATAGGATAACTCACTTGGGGTCAGGGGAGTACTTATAAAGGGGCTATGGTACCTCACTTGCGGTCAGGGTGGTAATTATAAAGGGGCTAGAGTAACTCACTTGCGGTCAGAGAGTACATATAAAGGGGCTAGGATAACTCACTTGGGGTCAGAGTGTACATATAAAGGGGCTAGGATAACTCACTTGGGTTCAGGGAGTACTTATAAAGGGGCTAGGATAACTCACTTGGGGTCAGGGAGTAATTATAAAGGTGATATGGTAACTCACTTGGGTTCAGGGAGTACTTATATGAGACTAGGTTAACACACTTGGGGTCAGGGAGTACTTATAAAGAGGTTTGAATAACTCACTTGCGGTCAGAGAGTACATATAAAGGGGATAGGATAACTCACTTGGGTCAGGGAGTACTTATAAAAGGGCTATGGTACCTCACTTGGGGCCAGGGAGTACTTATATGGGACTAGGGTAACTTACTTGCGGTCAGGGAGTACTTATAAAGGGGCTAGGGTAACTCTCTTTGGGTCAAGGAGTACTTTTATTGGAATAGGCTAACTCACTTGGTGTCTGGGAGAACTTATATGGGACCAGGGTAACTCACTTGTGGCCAGGGTGTACTTATAAAGGGGCTAGAGTAACTCACTTGCGGTCAGAGAGTACATATAAAGGGGCTAGGATAACTCACTTGGGTTCAGGGAGTAATTATAAAGGTGATATGGTAACTCACTTGGGGTCAGGGAGTACTTATAAAGGGTCTAGGGTAACTCACTTTGGTTCAAGGAGTACTTATATGGGACTGGGGTAACTCACATGGTGTCTGTGAGTACTTATATGGGACCAGGGTAACTCACTTGGTGCCATGGTGTACTTATTAAAGGGCTAGGGTAACTCTCTTGGGGTCAGGGAGTACTTATAAGGGACTAGAGTAACTACTTGGGGTCTGCGAGTACATATAAAGGGGCTAGGATAACTCACTTGCGGTCAGAGAGTACATCTAAAGGGGCTAGGGTAACTCACTTGCGGTCAGGGGAGTACTTATAATGGGGCTATGGTAACTCACTTGGGGCCAGGGAGTACTAATATGAAACTAGGGTAACACACTTGGGGTCAGGGGAGTACTTATAAAGGGACTAGGATAACTCACTTGCGGTCAGAGAGTACATATAAAAGGGCTAGGATAACTCACTTGGGGTCAGGGAGTACATATAAAGGGGCTAGGATAACTCACTTGCGGTCAGAGAGTACATATAAAGGGGCTAGGGTAACTCACTTGCGGTCAGAGAGTACATATAAAGGGGCTAGGATAACTCACTTGCGGTCAGAGAGTACATCTAAAGGGGCTAGGGTAACTCACTTGCGGTCAGGGAGTACTTATAATGGGGCTATGGTAACTCACTTGGGGCCAGGGGAGTACTAATATGAAACTAGGGTAACACACTTGGGGTCAGGGAGTACTTATAAAGGGACTAGGATAACTCACTTGCGGTCAGAGAGTACATATAAAGGGGCTAGGATAACTCACTTGAGGTCAGGGAGTGCATGTAAAGGGGCTAGGATAAATCACTTGCGGTCAGAGAGTACTTATAAAGAGGCTAGGATAACTTACTTGGGGTCAGGGAGTACATATATGGGACTAGGGTAACTCACTTGCGGTCAGAGAGTACATATAAAGGGGATAGGATAACTCACTTGGGGTCAGGGAGTACTTATAAAGGGGCTATGGTACCTCACTTGGGGTCAAGGAGTACTTATATGGGACTAGGGTAACTCACTTGCGGTCAGGGTGTACTTATAAAGGAACTAGGGTAACTCTCTTTGGGTCAAGGAGTACTTATATTGGACCAGGCTAACTCACTTGGTGTCTGGGAGAACTTATATGGGACCAGGGTAACTCACTTGTGGCCAGGGTGTACTTATAAAGGGGCTAGGGTAACTCACTTGGAGTATGGGAGTACATATAAAGGGGCTAGAATAACTCACTTGCGGTCAAAGAGTACATATAAAGGGGCTAGGATAACTCACTTGGGTCAGGGAGTACTTATAAAGGGGCTATGGTAACTCAATTGGGGCCAGGAAGTGCTAATATAAAACTAGGGTAACACACTTGGGGTCAGGGAGTACTTATAAAGGGGCTAGGATAACTCACTTGCGGTCAGAGAGTACATATAAAGGGGCTAGGATAACTCACTTTGGGTCAGGGTGTACATTCATGGGACTAAGGTATCTCACTTGTGTTCAGGGAATACATATATGATACTAGGGTAACACACTTGGGGTCAGGGAGTACTTATAAAGGGGTTTTAATAACTCACTTGCGGTCAGAGAGTACATAAAAAGGGGCTAGGATAACTCACTTGGGGTCAGGGAGTACTTATAAAGGGGCTATAGTAACTCACTTGGGGTCGGGAAGTACTTATTTGGGACTAGGATACTCACTTAGGGACAGGGAGTTTTTATATGGGACTAGGGTAACTCACTTGCGGTCAGAGAGTACATATAAATGGGATAGGATAACTCACTTGGGGTCAGGGAACACTTATAAAGGGGCTAAGGTAACACACTTGGGTTCAGGGAGTACTTATGCGAGACTAGGGTAACACAGTTGGGGTCAGGGAGTACTTATATAAAGGTTTGAATAACTCACTTGCGGTCAGAGAGTACATATAAAGGGGATAGGATAACTCACTTCCGGTCAGAAAGTACATATAAAGGGGATAGGATAACTCACTTGGGGTCAGGGAGTACTTATAAAGGGGCTAGGGTAACTACTTGGGGTCTGCGAGTACATATAAAGCGGCTAGGATAACTCACTTGGGGTCAGGGAGTACTTATATATGGGCTATGGTAACTCACTTGGGGCCAGGGAGTACTAATATGACACTAGGTTAACACACTTTGGGTCAGGGAGTACATATAAAGGGGTTAGGATAACTCACTTGCGGTCAGAGAGTACATATAAAAGGGTTAGGATAACTCACTTGGGGTCAGGGAGTACATATAAAGGGGCTAGGATAACTCACTTGCGGTCAGAGAGTACATATAAAGGGGCTAGGGTAACTCACTTGCGGTCAGAGAGTACTTATAAAGGGGCTAGGATAACTTACTTAGGGTCAGGGAGTACTTATAAAGGTGATATGGTAACTCACTTGGGTTCAGGGAGTACTTATATGAGACTAGGGTAACACACTTGGGGTCAGGGAGTACTTATAAAGAGGTTTGAATAACTCACTTGCGGTCAGAGAGTACATATAAAGGGGATAGGATAACTCACTTGGGGTCAGGGAGTACTTATAAAGGGGCTATGGTACCTCACTTGGGGTCAGGGAGTACTTATATGGGACTAGGGTAACTCACTTGCGGTCAGAGAGTACATATAAAGGGGATAGGATAACTCACTTGGGGTCAGGGAGTACTTATAAAGGGGCTATGGTACCTCACTTGGGGTCAAGGAGTACTTATATGGGACTAGGGTAACTCACTTGCGGTCAGGGTGTACTTATAAAGGAACTAGGGTAACTCTCTTTGGGTCAAGGAGTACTTATATTGGACCAGGCTAACTCACTTGGTGTCTGGGAGAACTTATATGGGACCAGGGTAACTCACTTGTGGCCAGGGTGTACTTATAAAGGGGCTAGGGTAACTCACTTGGAGTATGGGAGTACATATAAAGGGGCTAGAATAACTCACTTGCGGTCAAAGAGTACATATAAAGGGGCTAGGATAACTCACTTGGGGTCAGGGAGTACTTATAAAGGGGCTATGGTAACTCAATTGGGGCCAGGAAGTGCTAATATAAAACTAGGGTAACACACTTGGGGTCAGGGAGTACTTATAAAGGGGCTAGGATAACTCACTTGCGGTCAGAGAGTACATATAAAGGGGCTAGGATAACTCACTTTGGGTCAGGGTGTACATTCATGGGACTAAGGTATCTCACTTGTGTTCAGGGAATACATATATGATACTAGGGTAACACACTTGGGGTCAGGGAGTACTTATAAAGGGGTTTTAATAACTCACTTGCGGTCAGAGAGTACATAAAAAGGGGCTAGGATAACTCACTTGGGGTCAGGGAGTACTTATAAAGGGGCTATAGTAACTCACTTGGGGTCGGGAAGTACTTATTTGGGACTAGGATACTCACTTAGGGACAGGGAGTTTTTATATGGGACTAGGGTAACTCACTTGCGGTCAGAGAGTACATATAAATGGGATAGGATAACTCACTTGGGGTCAGGGAACACTTATAAAGGGGCTAAGGTAACACACTTGGGTTCAGGGAGTACTTATGCGAGACTAGGGTAACACAGTTGGGGTCAGGGAGTACTTATATAAAGGTTTGAATAACTCACTTGCGGTCAGAGAGTACATATAAAGGGGATAGGATAACTCACTTCCGGTCAGAAAGTACATATAAAGGGGATAGGATAACTCACTTGGGGTCAGGGAGTACTTATAAAGGGGCTAGGGTAACTACTTGGGGTCTGCGAGTACATATAAAGCGGCTAGGATAACTCACTTGGGGTCAGGGAGTACTTATATATGGGCTATGGTAACTCACTTGGGGCCAGGGAGTACTAATATGACACTAGGTTAACACACTTTGGGTCAGGGAGTACATATAAAGGGGTTAGGATAACTCACTTGCGGTCAGAGAGTACATATAAAAGGGCTAGGATAACTCACTTGGGGTCAGGGAGTACATATAAAGGGGCTAGGATAACTCACTTGCGGTCAGAGAGTACATATAAAGGGGCTAGGGTAACTCACTTGCGGTCAGAGAGTACTTATAAAGGGGCTAGGATAACTTACTTAGGGTCAGGGAGTACTTATAAAGGTGATATGGTAACTCACTTGGGTTCAGGGAGTACTTATATGAGACTAGGGTAACACACTTGGGGTCAGGGAGTACTTATAAAGAGGTTTGAATAACTCACTTGCGGTCAGAGAGTACATATAAAGGGGATAGGATAACTCACTTGGGGTCAGGGAGTACTTATAAAGGGGCTATGGTACCTCACTTGGGGTCAGGGAGTACTTATATGGGACTAGGGTAACTCACTTGCGGTCAGGGTGTAATTATAAAGGAACTAGGGTAACTCTCTTTGGGTCAAGGAGTACTTATATTGGACCAGGCTAACTCACTTGGTGTCTGGGAGAACTTATATGGGACCAGGGTAACTCACTTGTGGCCAGGGTGTACTTATAAAGGGGCTAGGGTAACTCACTTGGAGTATGGGAGTACATATAAAGGGGCTAGATTAACTCACTTGCGGTCAAAGAGTACATATAAAGGGGCTAGGGTAACTCACTTGCGGTCAGAGAGTACATATAAAGGGGCTAGGATAACTCACTTGGGGTCAGAGTGTACATATAAAGGGGCTAGGATAACTCACTTGGGTTCAGGGAGTACTTATAAAGGGGCTAGGATAACTCACTTGGGGTCAGGGAGTAATTATAAAGGTGATATGGTAACTCACTTGGGTTCAGGGAGTACTTATATGAGACTAGGTTAACACACTTGGGGTCAGGGAGTACTTATAAAGAGGTTTGAATAACTCACTTGCGGTCAGAGAGTACATATAAAGGGGATAGGATAACTCACTTGGGGTCAGGGAGTACTTATAAAAGGGCTATGGTACCTCACTTGGGGCCAGGGAGTACTTATATGGGACTAGGGTAACTTACTTGCGGTCAGGGAGTACTTATAAAGGGGCTAGGGTAACTCTCTTTGGGTCAAGGAGTACTTTTATTGGAATAGGCTAACTCACTTGGTGTCTGGGAGAACTTATATGGGACCAGGGTAACTCACTTGTGGCCAGGGTGTACTTATAAAGGGGCTAGAGTAACTCACTTGCGGTCAGAGAGTACATATAAAGGGGCTAGGATAACTCACTTGGGTTCAGGGAGTAATTATAAAGGTGATATGGTAACTCACTTGGGGTCAGGGAGTACTTATAAAGGGTCTAGGGTAACTCACTTTGGTTCAAGGAGTACTTATATGGGACTGGGGTAACTCACATGGTGTCTGTGAGTACTTATATGGGACCAGGGTAACTCACTTGGTGCCATGGTGTACTTATTAAAGGGCTAGGGTAACTCTCTTGGGGTCAGGGAGTACTTATAAGGGACTAGAGTAACTACTTGGGGTCTGCGAGTACATATAAAGGGGCTAGGATAACTCACTTGCGGTCAGAGAGTACATCTAAAGGGGCTAGGGTAACTCACTTGCGGTCAGGGAGTACTTATAATGGGGCTATGGTAACTCACTTGGGGCCAGGGAGTACTAATATGAAACTAGGGTAACACACTTGGGGTCAGGGAGTACTTATAAAGGGACTAGGATAACTCACTTGCGGTCAGAGAGTACATATAAAAGGGCTAGGATAACTCACTTGGGGTCAGGGAGTACATATAAAGGGGCTAGGATAACTCACTTGCGGTCAGAGAGTACATATAAAGGGGCTAGGGTAACTCACTTGCGGTCAGAGAGTACATATAAAGGGGCTAGGATAACTCACTTGCGGTCAGAGAGTACATCTAAAGGGGCTAGGGTAACTCACTTGCGGTCAGGGAGTACTTATAATGGGGCTATGGTAACTCACTTGGGGCCAGGGAGTACTAATATGAAACTAGGGTAACACACTTGGGGTCAGGGAGTACTTATAAAGGGACTAGGATAACTCACTTGCGGTCAGAGAGTACATATAAAGGGGCTAGGATAACTCACTTGAGGTCAGGGAGTGCATGTAAAGGGGCTAGGATAAATCACTTGCGGTCAGAGAGTACTTATAAAGAGGCTAGGATAACTTACTTGGGGTCAGGGAGTACATATATGGGACTAGGGTAACTCACTTGCGGTCAGAGAGTACATATAAAGGGGATAGGATAACTCACTTGGGGTCAGGGAGTACTTATAAAGGGGCTATGGTACCTCACTTGGGGTCAAGGAGTACTTATATGGGACTAGGGTAACTCACTTGCGGTCAGGGTGTACTTATAAAGGAACTAGGGTAACTCTCTTTGGGTCAAGGAGTATTTATATTGGACCAGGCTAACTCACTTGGTGTCTGGGAGAACTTATATGGGACCAGGGTAACTCACTTGTGGCCAGGGTGTACTTATAAAGGGGCTAGGGTAACTCACTTGGAGTATGGGAGTACATATAAAGGGGCTAGAATAACTCACTTGCGGTCAAAGAGTACATATAAAGGGGCTAGGATAACTCACTTGGGGTCAGGGAGTACTTATAAAGGGGCTATGGTAACTCAATTGGGGCCAGGAAGTGCTAATATAAAACTAGGGTAACACACTTGGGGTCAGGGAGTACTTATAAAGGGGCTAGGATAACTCACTTGCGGTCAGAGAGTACATATAAAGGGGCTAGGATAACTCACTTTGGGTCAGGGTGTACATTCATGGGACTAAGGTATCTCACTTGTGTTCAGGGAATACATATATGATACTAGGGTAACACACTTGGGGTCAGGGAGTACTTATAAAGGGGTTTTAATAACTCACTTGCGGTCAGAGAGTACATAAAAAGGGGCTAGGATAACTCACTTGGGGTCAGGGAGTACTTATAAAGGGGCTATAGTAACTCACTTGGGGTCGGGAAGTACTTATTTGGGACTAGGATACTCACTTAGGGACAGGGAGTTTTTATATGGGACTAGGGTAACTCACTTGCGGTCAGAGAGTACATATAAATGGGATAGGATAACTCACTTGGGGTCAGGGAACACTTATAAAGGGGCTAAGGTAACACACTTGGGTTCAGGGAGTACTTATGCGAGACTAGGGTAACACAGTTGGGGTCAGGGAGTACTTATATAAAGGTTTGAATAACTCACTTGCGGTCAGAGAGTACATATAAAGGGGATAGGATAACTCACTTCCGGTCAGAAAGTACATATAAAGGGGATAGGATAACTCACTTGGGGTCAGGGAGTACTTATAAAGGGGCTAGGGTAACTACTTGGGGTCTGCGAGTACATATAAAGCGGCTAGGATAACTCACTTGGGGTCAGGGAGTACTTATATATGGGCTATGGTAACTCACTTGGGGCCAGGGAGTACTAATATGACACTAGGTTAACACACTTTGGGTCGGGGAGTACATATAAAGGGGTTAGGATAACTCACTTGCGGTCAGAGAGTACATATAAAAGGGCTAGGATAACTCACTTGGGGTCAGGGAGTACATATAAAGGGGCTAGGATAACTCACTTGCGGTCAGAGAGTACATATAAAGGGGCTAGGGTAACTCACTTGCGGTCAGAGAGTACTTATAAAGGGGCTAGGATAACTTACTTAGGGTCAGGGAGTACTTATAAAGGTGATATGGTAACTCACTTGGGTTCAGGGAGTACTTATATGAGACTAGGGTAACACACTTGGGGTCAGGGAGTACTTATAAAGAGGTTTGAATAACTCACTTGCGGTCAGAGAGTACATATAAAGGGGATAGGATAACTCACTTGGGGTCAGGGAGTACTTATAAAGGGGCTATGGTACCTCACTTGGGGTCAGGGAGTACTTATATGGGACTAGGGTAACTCACTTGCGGTCAGGGTGTAATTATAAAGGAACTAGGGTAACTCTCTTTGGGTCAAGGAGTACTTATATTGGACCAGGCTAACTCACTTGGTGTCTGGGAGAACTTATATGGGACCAGGGTAACTCACTTGTGGCCAGGGTGTACTTATAAAGGGGCTAGGGTAACTCACTTGGAGTATGGGAGTACATATAAAGGGGCTAGATTAACTCACTTGCGGTCAAAGAGTACATATAAAGGGGCTAGGGTAACTCACTTGCGGTCAGAGAGTACATATAAAGGGGCTAGGATAACTCACTTGGGGTCAGGGAGTACTTATAAATGGGCTATGGTAACTCAATTGGGGCCAGGAAGTGCTAATATAAAACTAGGGTAACACACTTGGGGTCAGGGAGTACTTATAAAGGGGCTAGGATAACTCACTTGCGGTCAGAGAGTACATATAAAGGGGCTAGGATAACTCACTTTGGGTCAGGGTGTACATTCATGGGACTAAGGTATCTCACTTGTGTTCAGGGAATACATATATGATACTAGGGTAACACACTTGGGGTCAGGGAGTACTTATAAAGGGGCTATAGTAACTCACTTGGGGTCAGGGAGTACTTATAAAGGGGTTTTAATAACTCACTTGCGGTCAGAGAGTACATAAAAAGGGGCTAGGATAACTCACTTGGGGTCAGGGAGTACTTATAAAGGGGCTATAGTAACTCACTTGGGGTCGGGAAGTACTTATTTGGGACTAGGATACTCACTTAGGGACAGGGAGTTTTTATATGGGACTAGGGTAACTCACTTGCGGTCAGAGAGTACATATAAATGGGATAGGATAACTCACTTGGGGTCAGGGAACACTTATAAAGGGGCTAAGGTAACACACTTGGGTTCAGGGAGTACTTATGCGAGACTAGGGTAACACAGTTGGGGTCAGGGAGTACTTATATAAAGGTTTGAATAACTCACTTGCGGTCAGAGAGTACATATAAAGGGGATAGGATAACTCACTTCCGGTCAGAAAGTACATATAAAGGGGATAGGATAACTCACTTGGGGTCAGGGAGTACTTATAAAGGGGCTAGGGTAACTACTTGGGGTCTGCGAGTACATATAAAGCGGCTAGGATAACTCACTTGGGGTCAGGGAGTACTTATATATGGGCTATGGTAACTCACTTGGGGCCAGGGAGTACTAATATGACACTAGGTTAACACACTTTGGGTCAGGGAGTACATATAAAGGGGTTAGGATAACTCACTTGCGGTCAGAGAGTACATATAAAAGGGCTAGGATAACTCACTTGGGGTCAGGGAGTACATATAAAGGGGCTAGGATAACTCACTTGCGGTCAGAGAGTACATATAAAGGGGCTAGGGTAACTCACTTGCGGTCAGAGAGTACTTATAAAGGGGCTAGGATAACTTACTTAGGGTCAGGGAGTACTTATAAAGGTGATATGGTAACTCACTTGGGTTCAGGGAGTACTTATATGAGACTAGGGTAACACACTTGGGGTCAGGGAGTACTTATAAAGAGGTTTGAATAACTCACTTGCGGTCAGAGAGTACATATAAAGGGGATAGGATAACTCACTTGGGGTCAGGGAGTACTTATAAAGGGGCTATGGTACCTCACTTGGGGTCAGGGAGTACTTATATGGGACTAGGGTAACTCACTTGCGGTCAGGGTGTAATTATAAAGGAACTAGGGTAACTCTCTTTGGGTCAAGGAGTACTTATATTGGACCAGGCTAACTCACTTGGTGTCTGGGAGAACTTATATGGGACCAGGGTAACTCACTTGTGGCCAGGGTGTACTTATAAAGGGGCTAGGGTAACTCACTTGGAGTATGGGAGTACATATAAAGGGGCTAGATTAACTCACTTGCGGTCAAAGAGTACATATAAAGGGGCTAGGGTAACTCACTTGCGGTCAGAGAGTACATATAAAGGGGCTAGGATAACTCACTTGGGGTCAGGGGAGTACTTATAAATGGGCTATGGTAACTCAATTGGGGCCAGGAAGTGCTAATATAAAACTAGGGTAACACACTTGGGGTCAGGGAGTACTTATAAAGGGGCTAGGATAACTCACTTGCGGTCAGAGAGTACATATAAAGGGGCTAGGATAACTCACTTTGGGTCAGGGTGTACATTCATGGGACTAAGGTATCTCACTTGTGTTCAGGGAATACATATATGATACTAGGGTAACACACTTGGGGTCAGGGAGTACTTATAAAGGGGCTATAGTAACTCACTTGGGGTCAGGGAGTACTTATAAAGGGGTTTTAATAACTCACTTGCGGTCAGAGAGTACATAAAAAGGGGCTAGGATAACTCACTTGGGGTCAGGGAGTACTTATAAAGGGGCTATAGTAACTCACATGGGGTCAGGAAGTACTTATTTGGGACTAGGATACTCACTTAGGGACAGGGAGTTTTTATATGGGACTAGGGTAACTCACTTGCGGTCAGAGAGTACATATAAAGGGGATAGGATAACTCACTTGGGGTCAGGGAGTACATATATGGGACTAGGGTAACTCACTTGCGGTCAGAGAGTACATATAAAGGGGATAGGATAACTCACTTGGGGTCAGGGAGTACATATATGGGACTAGGGTAACTCACTTGCGGTCAGAGAGTACATATAAATGGGATAGGATAACTCACTTGGGGTCAGGGAACACTTATAAAGGGGCTAAGGTAACACACTTGGGTTCAGGGAGTACTTATGCGAGACTAGGGTAACACAGTTGGGGTCAGGGAGTACTTATATAAAGGTTTGAATAACTCACTTGCGGTCAGAGAGTACATATAAAGGGGATAGGATAACTCACTTCCGGTCAGAAAGTACATATAAAGGGGATAGGATAACTCACTTGGGGTCAGGGAGTACTTATAAAGGGGCTAGGGTAACTACTTGGGGTCTGCGAGTACATATAAAGCGGCTAGGATAACTCACTTGGGGTCAGGGAGTACTTATATATGGGCTATGGTAACTCACTTGGGGCCAGGGAGTACTAATATGACACTAGGTTAACACACTTTGGGTCAGGGAGTACATATAAAGGGGTTAGGATAACTCACTTGCGGTCAGAGAGTACATATAAAAGGGCTAGGATAACTCACTTGGGGTCAGGGAGTACATATAAAGGGGCTAGGATAACTCACTTGCGGTCAGAGAGTACATATAAAGGGGCTAGGGTAACTCACTTGCGGTCAGAGAGTACTTATAAAGGGGCTAGGATAACTTACTTAGGGTCAGGGAGTACTTATAAAGGTGATATGGTAACTCACTTGGGTTCAGGGAGTACTTATATGAGACTAGGGTAACACACTTGGGGTCAGGGAGTACTTATAAAGAGGTTTGAATAACTCACTTGCGGTCAGAGAGTACATATAAAGGGGATAGGATAACTCACTTGGGGTCAGGGAGTACTTATAAAGGGGCTATGGTACCTCACTTGGGGTCAGGGAGTACTTATATGGGACTAGGGTAACTCACTTGCGGTCAGGGTGTAATTATAAAGGAACTAGGGTAACTCTCTTTGGGTCAAGGAGTACTTATATTGGACCAGGCTAACTCACTTGGTGTCTGGGAGAACTTATATGGGACCAGGGTAACTCACTTGTGGCCAGGGTGTACTTATAAAGGGGCTAGGGTAACTCACTTGGAGTATGGGAGTACATATAAAGGGGCTAGATTAACTCACTTGCGGTCAAAGAGTACATATAAAGGGGCTAGGGTAACTCACTTGCGGTCAGAGAGTACATATAAAGGGGCTAGGATAACTCACTTGGGGTCAGGGAGTACTTATAAATGGGCTATGGTAACTCAATTGGGGCCAGGAAGTGCTAATATAAAACTAGGGTAACACACTTGGGGTCAGGGAGTACTTATAAAGGGGCTAGGATAACTCACTTGCGGTCAGAGAGTACATATAAAGGGGCTAGGATAACTCACTTTGGGTCAGGGTGTACATTCATGGGACTAAGGTATCTCACTTGTGTTCAGGGAATACATATATGATACTAGGGTAACACACTTGGGGTCAGGGAGTACTTATAAAGGGGCTATAGTAACTCACTTGGGGTCAGGGAGTACTTATAAAGGGGTTTTAATAACTCACTTGCGGTCAGAGAGTACATAAAAAGGGGCTAGGATAACTCACTTGGGGTCAGGGAGTACTTATAAAGGGGCTATAGTAACTCACATGGGGTCAGGAAGTACTTATTTGGGACTAGGATACTCACTTAGGGACAGGGAGTTTTTATATGGGACTAGGGTAACTCACTTGCGGTCAGAGAGTACATATAAAGGGGATAGGATAACTCACTTGGGGTCAGGGAGTACATATATGGGACTAGGGTAACTCACTTGCGGTCAGAGAGTACATATAAATGGGATAGGATAACTCACTTGGGGTCAGGGAACACTTATAAAGGGGCTAAGGTAACACACTTGGGTTCAGGGAGTACTTATACGAGACTAGGGTAACACAGTTGGGGTCAGGGAGTACTTATATAAAGGTTTGAATAACTCACTTGCGGTCAGAGAGTACATATAAAGGGGATAGGATAACTCACTTGGGGTCAGGGAGTACATATATGGGACAAGGGTAACTCACTTCCGGTCAGAGAGTACATATAAAGGGGATAGGATAACTCACTTGGGGTCAGGGAGTACTTATAAAGGGGCTAGGGTAACTGCTTGGGGTCTACGAGTACATATAAAGCGGCTAGGATAACTCACTTGGGGTCAGGGAGTACTTATATATGGGCTATGGTAACTCACTTGGGGCCAGGGAGTACTAATATGACACTAGGGTAACACACTTGGTGTCAGGGAGTACTTATAAAGGGGTTAGGATAACTCACTTGCGGTCAGAGAGTACATATAAAAGGGCTAGGATAACTCACTTGGGGTCAGGGAGTACATATAAAGGGGCTAGGATAACTCACTTGCGGTCAGAGAATACATATAAAGGGGCTAGGGTAACTCACTTGCGGTCAGAGAGTACTTATAAAGGGGCTAGGATAACTCACTTGCGGTCAGAGAGTACATCTAAAGGGGCTAGGGTAACTCACTTGCGGTCAGGGAGTAATTATAAAGGGGCTATGGTAACTCACTTGGGGCCAGGTAGTACTAATATGAAACTAGGGTAACACACTTGGGGTCAGGGAGTACTTATAAAGGGGCTATGGTAACTCACTTGGGGCCAGGGAGTACTAGTATGACACTAGGGTAACACACTTGGGGTCAGGGAGTACTTATAAAGAGGCTAGGATAACTTACTTGGGGTCAGGGAGTACTTATAAAGGTGATATGGTAACTCACTTGGGTTCAGGGAGTACTTATATGAGACTAGGGTAACACACTTGGGGTCAGGGAGTACTTATAAAGGGGTTTGAATAACTCACTTGCGGTCAGAGAGTACATATAAAGGGGCTAGGATAAATCACTTGCGGTCAGAGAGTACTTATAAAGAGGCTAGGATAACTTACTTGGGGTCAGGGAGTACTTATAAAGGTGATATGGTAACTCACTTGGGTTCAGGGAGTACTTATATGAGACTAGGGTAACACACTTGGGGTCAGGGAGTACTTATAAAGGGGTTTGAATAACTCACTTGCGGTCAGAGAGTACATATAAAGGGGATAGGATAACTCACTTGGGGTCAGGGAGTACATATATGGGACTAGGGTAACTCACTTGCGGTCAGAGAGTACATATGAAGGGGATAGGATAACTCACTTGGGGTCAGGGAACACTTATAAAGGGGCTAAGGTAACACACTTGGGTTCAGGGAGTACTTATATGAGACTAGGGTAACACACTTGGGGTCTGGGAGTACTTATAAAGGGGTTTGATAACTCACTTGCGGTCAGAGAGTACATATAAAGGGGATAGGATAACTCACTTGGGGTCAGGGAGTACTTATAAAGGGGCTATAGTAACTCACTTGGGGTCAGGAAGTACTTATTTGGGACTAGGGTACTCACTTAGGGACAGGGAGTTTTTATATGGGACTAGGGTAACTCACTTGCGGTCAGAGAGTACATATAAAGGGGATAGGATAACTCACTTGGGGTCAGGGAACACTTATAAAGGGGCTAAGGTAACACACTTGGGTTCAGGGAGTACTTATACGAGACTAGGGTAACACAGTTGGGGTCAGGGAGTACTTATAAAGGGGTTTGAATAACTCACTTGCGGTCAGAGAGTACATATAAAGGGGATAGGATAACTCACTTGGGGTCAGGGAGTACTTATAAAGGGGCTATGGTACCTCACTTGGGGTCAGGGAGTATTTATATGGGACTAGGGTAACTCACTTGCGGTCAGGGGGTACTTATAAAGGTGCTAGGGTAACTCTCTTTGGGTCAAGGAGTACTTATATTGGACTAGGCTAACTCACTTGGTGTCTGGGAGAACTTATATGGGACCAGGGTAACTCACGTGTGGCCAGGGTGTACTTATAAAGGGGCTAGGGTAACTCACTTGGGTTCAGGGAGTACTTATAAAGGGGCTAGGATAACTCACTTGCGGCCAGAGAGTACATATAAAGGGGCTAGGATAACTCACTTGAGGTCAGTGAGTGCATATAAAGGGGCTAGGATAACTCTTTTGGGGTTAGGGAGTGCTTATAAGGGACTAGGGTAACTCACTTGGGGTCTGGGAGTACATATAAAGCGGCTAGGATAACTCACTTGGGGTCAGGGAGTACTTATAAAGGGGCTATGGTAACTCACTTGGGGCCAGGGAGTACTAATATGACACTAGGGTAACACACTTGTGGTCAGGGAGTACTTATAAAGGGACTAGGATAACTCACTTGCGGTCAGAGAGTACATATAAAGGGGCTAGGATAACTCACTTGAGGTCAGGGAGTGCATATAAAGGGGCTAGGATAACTCACTTGCGGTCAGAGAGTACATATAAAGGGGATAGGGTGACTCACTTGCCGTCAGGGAGTACTTATAAAGGGGCTATGGTAACTCACTTGGGGCCAGGGAGTACTAATATGAAACTAGGATAACTCACTTGCGGTCAGAGAGTACATATAAAGGGTCTAGGATAACTCACTTGCGGTCAGAGAGTACATATAAAGGGGCTAGGATAACTCACTTGGGGTCAGGGAGTACTTATGAAGGGGCTATGGTAACTCACTTGGGGTCAAGGAGTACTACTATGGGACTAGGATAACTCACTTGCCGTCAGAGAGTAGATATAAAGGGGCTAGGATAACTCACTTGGGGTCAGGGAGTTCTTATAAAGGGGCTATGGCAACTCACTTGGGGTCAGGGAGTACTTATAAAGGGGCTATGGTAACTCACTTGGGGTCAAGGAGTACTACTATGGGACTAGGATAACACACTTGCCGTCAGAGAGTACATATAAAGGGGCTAGGATAACTCACTTGCGGTCAGAGAGTACTTATAAAGGAGCTAGGATAACTTACTTGGGGTCAGGGAGTACTTAAAAAGGTGATATGGTAACTCACTTGGGTTCAGGGAGTACTTATATGAGACTAGGGTAACACACTTGGGGTCAGGGAGTACTTATAAAGGGGTTTGAATAACTCACTTGCGGTCAGAGTGTACATATAAAGAGGATAGGATAACTCACTTGGGGTCAGGGAGTACTTATAAAGGGGCTATGGTACCTCACTTGGGGTCAGGGAGTACTTATATGGGACTAGGGTAACTCACTTGCGGTCAGAGAGTACATATAAAGGGGATAGGATAACTCACTTGGGGTCAGGGAGTACTTTTAAAGGGGCTATGGTACCTCACTTGGGGTCAGGGAGTACTTATATGGGACTAGGGTAACTCACATGCGGTCAGGGAGTACTTATAAAGGGGCAAGGGTAACTCTCTTTGGGTCAAGGAGTACTTATATTGGACTAGGCTAACTCACTTGGTGTCTGGGAGAACTTATATGGGACCAGGGTAACTCACTTGTGGCCAGGGTGTACTTATAAAGGGGCTAGGGTAACTCACTTGGGGTCAGGGAGTAGTTATAAGGGACTAGGGTAACTCACTTGGGGTATGGGAATACATATAAAGGGGCTAGAATAACTCACTTGCTGTCAAAGAGTACATATAAAGGGGCTAGGATAACTCAATTGGGGTCAGGGAGTACATATAATGGGGCAAGGATAACTCACTTGCGGTCAGAGAGTACATATAAAGGGGCTAGGATAACTTACTTGGGGTCAGAGTGTACATATACAGGGGCTAGGTTAACTCACTTGGGGTCAGGGAGTACTTCGATGGGACTAGGATAACTCATTTGGGGTCAGGGTGTACATTTATGAGACTAAGGTTATACACTTGGGGTCAGGGAGAACTTATAAAGGTGCTACGGTGACTCATTTGGGGTCAGGGTGTACCTCTATGGGGACTAGTGTAACTCACTTGTGTTCAGGGAATACATATATGAAACTAGGGTAACACACTTTGGGTCAGGGAGTACAAATAAAGGGGCTATGATAACTCACTTGGGGTCAGGGAGTACTTATAAAGGGGTTATAGTAACTCACATGGGGTCAGGAAGTACTTATTTGGGACTAGGGTACTCACTTGCGGTTAGAGAGTACATATAAAGGGGATAGGTTAACTCACTTGGGGTCAGGGAGTACATATATGGGACTAGGGTAACTCTCTTGTGGTTAGGGAGTGCTTATAAGGGACTAGGGTAACTCACTTGGGGTCAGGGGAGTACTTATAAAGGGGCTATGGTAACTCACTTGGGGCCAGGGAGTACTAATAAGACACTAGGGTAACACACTTGGGGTCAGGGAGTGCATATAAAGGGGCTAGGATAACTCACTTGCGGTCAGAGAGTACATATAAAGGGGCTATGGTAACTCACTTGGGGCCAGGGAGTACTAATATGAAACTAGGGTAACACACTTGGGATCAGGGAGTACTTATAAAGGGGCTAGGATAACTCACTTGGGGTCAGGGGAGTACTTATAAAGGGGCTATGATAACTCACTTGGGGTCAGGGAGTAATTATAAAGGGGCTATGGTAACTAAGTTGGGGTCAAGGAGTACTACAATGGGACTAGGATAACTCACTTGCCGTCAGAGAGTACATATAAAGGGGCTAGGATAACTCACTTGGGGTCAGGGAGTACTTATAAAGGGGCTATGATAACTCACTTGCGGTCAGAGAGTACGTATAAAGGGGATAGGATAACTCACTTGGGGTCAGGGAGTACATATATGGGACTAGGGTAACTCACTTGCGGTCACAGAGTACATATAAAGGGGATAGGATAACTCACTTGGGGTCAGGGAGTACTTATAAAGGGGCTATGGTACCTCACTTGGGGTCAGGGAGTACTTACATGGGACTAGGGTAACTCACTTGTGGTCAGGGAGTACTTATAAAGGGGCTAGGGTAACTCACTTGGGGTCAGGGAGTAGTTATAAGGGACTAGGTTAACTCACTTGGGGTATGGGAGTATATATAATGGGGCTAGAATAACTCACTTGCGGTCAAAGAGTACATATAAAGGGGCTATGGTAACTCACTTGGGGTCAGAGAGTACTTATAAAGGGGCTATGGTACCTCACTTGGGGTCAGGGAGTACTTATATGGGACTAGGGTAACTCACTTGCGGTCAGAGAGTACATATAAAGGGGATAGGATAACTCACTTGGGGTCAGGGAGTACTTATAAAGGGGCTATGGTACCTCACTTGGGGTCAGGGAGTACTTATATGGGACTAGGGTAACTCACTTGCGGTCAGGGAGTACTTATAAAGGGGCTAGGGAACTCTCTTTGGGTCAAGGAGTACTTATATTGGACTAGGCTAACTCACTTGGTGTCTGGGAGAACTTATATGGGACCAGGGTAACTCACTTGTGGCCAGGGTGTACTTATAAAAGGGCTAGAGTAACTCACTTGCGGTCAGAGAGTATATATAAAGGGGCTAGGATAACTCACTTGGGTTCAGGGAGTACTTATAAAGGGGCTAGGATAACTCATTTGGGGTCAGGGAGTAATTATAAAGGTGATATGGTAACTCACTTGGGGTCAGGGAGTACTTATATGGGACTAGGGTAACTCACTTGCGGTTAGGGAGTACTTATAAAGGGGCTAGGGTAACTCTCTTTGGGTCAAGGAGTACTTATATTGGACTAGGCTAACTCACTTGGTGTCTGGGAGAACTTATATGGGACCAGGGTAACTCACTTGTGGCCAGGGTGTACTTATAAAGGGGCTAGAGTAACTCACTTGCGGTCAGAGAGTACATATAAAGGGGCTAGGATAACTCACTTGGGTTCAGGGAGTACTTATAAAGGGGGCTAGGATAACTCATTTGGGGTCAGGGAGTAATTATAAAGGTGATATGGTAACTCACTTGGGGTCAGGGAGTACTTATAAAGGGTCTAGGGTAACTCACATGGTGTCTGTGAGTACTTATATGGGACCAGGGTAACTCACTTGGTGCCATGGTGTACTTATTAAAGGGCTAGGGTAACTCTCTTGGGGTCAGGGAGTACTTATAAGGGACTAGGGTAACTCACTTGCGGTCAGAGAGTACATATAAAGGGGATAGGATAACTCACTTGCGGTCAGAGAGTACATATAAAAGGGCTAGGATAACTCACTTGGGGTCAGGGAGTACATATAAAGGGGCTAGGATAACTCACTTGCGGTCAGAGAATACATATAAAGGGGCTAGGGTAACTCACTTGCGGTCAGAGAGTACTTATAAAGGGGCTAGGATAACTCACTTGCGGTCAGAGAGTACATCTAAAGGGGCTAGGGTAACTCACTTGCGGTCAGGGAGTAATTATAAAGGGGCTATGGTAACTCACTTGGGGCCAGGTAGTACTAATATGAAACTAGGGTAACACACTTGGGGTCAGGGAGTACTTATAAAGGGGCTATGGTAACTCACTTGGGGCCAGGGAGTACTAGTATGACACTAGGGTAACACACTTGGGGTCAGGGAGTACTTATAAAGAGGCTAGGATAACTTACTTGGGGTCAGGGAGTACTTATAAAGGTGATATGGTAACTCACTTGGGTTCAGGGAGTACTTATATGAGACTAGGGTAACACACTTGGGGTCAGGGGAGTACTTATAAAGGGGTTTGAATAACTCACTTGCGGTCAGAGAGTACATATAAAGGGGCTAGGATAAATCACTTGCGGTCAGAGAGTACTTATAAAGAGGCTAGGATAACTTACTTGGGGTCAGGGGAGTACTTATAAAGGTGATATGGTAACTCACTTGGGTTCAGGGAGTACTTATATGAGACTAGGGTAACACACTTGGGGTCAGGGAGTACTTATAAAGGGGTTTGAATAACTCACTTGCGGTCAGAGAGTACATATAAAGGGGATAGGATAACTCACTTGGGGTCAGGGAGTACATATATGGGACTAGGGTAACTCACTTGCGGTCAGAGAGTACATATGAAGGGGATAGGATAACTCACTTGGGGTCAGGGAACACTTATAAAGGGGCTAAGGTAACACACTTGGGTTCAGGGAGTACTTATATGAGACTAGGGTAACACACTTGGGGTCTGGGAGTACTTATAAAGGGGTTTGATAACTCACTTGCGGTCAGAGAGTACATATAAAGGGGATAGGATAACTCACTTGGGGTCAGGGAGTACTTATAAAGGGGCTATAGTAACTCACTTGGGGTCAGGAAGTACTTATTTGGGACTAGGGTACTCACTTAGGGACAGGGAGTTTTTATATGGGACTAGGGTAACTCACTTGCGGTCAGAGAGTACATATAAAGGGGATAGGATAACTCACTTGGGGTCAGGGAACACTTATAAAGGGGCTAAGGTAACACACTTGGGTTCAGGGAGTACTTATACGAGACTAGGGTAACACAGTTGGGGTCAGGGGAGTACTTATAAAGGGGTTTGAATAACTCACTTGCGGTCACAGAGTACATATAAAGGGGATAGGATAACTCACTTGGGGTCAGGGAGTACTTATAAAGGGGCTATGGTACCTCACTTGGGGTCAGGGAGTATTTATATGGGACTAGGGTAACTCACTTGCGGTCAGGGGGGTACTTATAAAGGTGCTAGGGTAACTCTCTTTGGGTCAAGGAGTACTTATATTGGACTAGGCTAACTCACTTGGTGTCTGGGAGAACTTATATGGGACCAGGGTAACTCACGTGTGGCCAGGGTGTACTTATAAAGGGGCTAGGGTAACTCACTTGGGTTCAGGGGAGTACTTATAAAGGGGCTAGGATAACTCACTTGCGGCCAGAGAGTACATATAAAGGGGCTAGGATAACTCACTTGAGGTCAGTGAGTGCATATAAAGGGGCTAGGATAACTCTTTTGGGGTTAGGGAGTGCTTATAAGGGACTAGGGTAACTCACTTGGGGTCTGGGAGTACATATAAAGCGGCTAGGATAACTCACTTGGGGTCAGGGAGTACTTATAAAGGGGCTATGGTAACTCACTTGGGGCCAGGGAGTACTAATATGACACTAGGGTAACACACTTGTGGTCAGGGAGTACTTATAAAGGGACTAGGATAACACACTTGCGGTCAGAGAGTACATATAAAGGGGCTAGGATAACTCACTTGAGGTCAGGGAGTGCATATAAAGGGGCTAGGATAACTCACTTGCGGTCAGAGAGTACATATAAAGGGGATAGGGTGACTCACTTGCCGTCAGGGAGTACTTATAAAGGGGCTATGGTAACTCACTTGGGGCCAGGGAGTACTAATATGAAACTAGGATAACTCACTTGCGGTCAGAGAGTACATATAAAGGGTCTAGGATAACTCACTTGCGGTCAGAGAGTACATATAAAGGGGCTAGGATAACTCACTTGGGGTCAGGGAGTACTTATGAAGGGGCTATGGTAACTCACTTGGGGTCAAGGAGTACTACTATGGGACTAGGATAACTCACTTGCCGTCAGAGAGTAGATATAAAGGGGCTAGGATAACTCACTTGGGGTCAGGGAGTTCTTATAAAGGGGCTATGGCAACTCACTTGGGGTCAGGGAGTACTTATAAAGGGGCTATGGTAACTCACTTGGGGTCAAGGAGTACTACTATGGGACTAGGATAACACACTTGCCGTCAGAGAGTACATATAAAGGGGCTAGGATAACTCACTTGCGGTCAGAGAGTACTTATAAAGGAGCTAGGATAACTTACTTGGGGTCAGGGAGTACTTAAAAAGGTGATATGGTAACTCACTTGGGTTCAGGGGAGTACTTATATGAGACTAGGGTAACACACTTGGGGTCAGGGTGAGTACTTATAAAGGGGTTTGAATAACTCACTTGCGGTCAGAGTGTACATATAAAGAGGATAGGATAACTCACTTGGGGTCAGGGAGTACTTATAAAGGGGCTATGGTACCTCACTTGGGGTCAGGGAGTACTTATATGGGACTAGGGTAACTCACTTGCGGTCAGAGAGTACATATAAAGGGGATAGGATAACTCACTTGGGGTCAGGGAGTACTTTTAAAGGGGCTATGGTACCTCACTTGGGGTCAGGGAGTACTTATATGGGACTAGGGTAACTCACATGCGGTCAGGGAGTACTTATAAAGGGGCAAGGGTAACTCTCTTTGGGTCAAGGAGTACTTATATTGGACTAGGCTAACTCACTTGGTGTCTGGGAGAACTTATATGGGACCAGGGTAACTCACTTGTGGCCAGGGTGTACTTATAAAGGGGCTAGGGTAACTCACTTGGGGTCAGGGAGTAGTTATAAGGGACTAGGGTAACTCACTTGGGGTATGGGAATACATATAAAGGGGCTAGAATAACTCACTTGCTGTCAAAGAGTACATATAAAGGGGCTAGGATAACTCAATTGGGGTCAGGGAGTACATATAATGGGGCAAGGATAACTCACTTGCGGTCAGAGAGTACATATAAAGGGGCTAGGATAACTTACTTGGGGTCAGGGTGTACATATACAGGGGCTAGGTTAACTCACTTGGGGTCAGGGAGTACTTCGATGGGACTAGGATAACTCATTTGGGGTCAGGGTGTACATTTATGAGACTAAGGTTATACACTTGGGGTCAGGGAGAACTTATAAAGGTGCTACGGTGACTCATTTGGGGTCAGGGTGTACCTCTATAGGACTAGTGTAACTCACTTGTGTTCAGGGAATACATATATGAAACTAGGGTAACACACTTTGGGTCAGGGAGTACAAATAAAGGGGCTATGATAACTCACTTGGGGTCAGGGAGTACTTATAAAGGGGTTATAGTAACTCACATGGGGTCAGGAAGTACTTATTTGGGACTAGGGTACTCACTTGCGGTTAGAGAGTACATATAAAGGGGATAGGTTAACTCACTTGGGGTCAGGGAGTACATATATGGGACTAGGGTAACTCTCTTGTGGTTAGGGAGTGCTTATAAGGGACTAGGGTAACTCACTTGGGGTCAGGGAGTACTTATAAAGGGGCTATGGTAACTCACTTGGGGCCAGGGAGTACTAATAAGACACTAGGGTAACACACTTGGGGTCAGGGAGTGCATATAAAGGGGCTAGGATAACTCACTTGCGGTCAGAGAGTACATATAAAGGGGCTATGGTAACTCACTTGGGGCCAGGGAGTACTAATATGAAACTAGGGTAACACACTTGGGAATCAGGGAGTACTTATAAAGGGGCTAGGATAACTCACTTGGGGTCAGGGAGTACTTATAAAGGGGCTATGATAACTCACTTGGGGTCAGGGAGTAATTATAAAGGGGCTATGGTAACTAAGTTGGGGTCAAGGAGTACTACAATGGGACTAGGATAACTCACTTGCCGTCAGAGAGTACATATAAAGGGGCTAGGATAACTCACTTGGGGTCAGGGAGTACTTATAAAGGGGCTATGATAACTCACTTGCGGTCAGAGAGTACGTATAAAGGGGATAGGATAACTCACTTGGGGTCAGGGAGTACATATATGGGACTAGGGTAACTCACTTGCGGTCACAGAGTACATATAAAGGGGATAGGATAACTCACTTGGGGTCAGGGAGTACTTATAAAGGGGCTATGGTACCTCACTTGGGGTCAGGGAGTACTTACATGGGACTAGGGTAACTCACTTGTGGTCAGGGAGTACTTATAAAGGGGCTAGGGTAACTCACTTGGGGTCAGGGAGTAGTTATAAGGGACTAGGTTAACTCACTTGGGGTATGGGAGTATATATAAAGGGGCTAGAATAACTCACTTGCGGTCAAAGAGTACATATAAAGGGGCTATGGTAACTCACTTGGGGTCAGAGAGTACTTATAAAGGGGCTATGGTACCTCACTTGGGGTCAGGGAGTACTTATATGGGACTAGGGTAACTCACTTGCGGTCAGAGAGTACATATAAAGGGGATAGGATAACTCACTTGGGGTCAGGGAGTACTTATAAAGGGGCTATGGTACCTCACTTGGGGTCAGGGAGTACTTATATGGGACTAGGGTAACTCACTTGCGGTCAGGGAGTACTTATAAAGGGGCTAGGGAACTCTCTTTGGGTCAAGGAGTACTTATATTGGACTAGGCTAACTCACTTGGTGTCTGGGAGAACTTATATGGGACCAGGGTAACTCACTTGTGGCCAGGGTGTACTTATAAAGGGGCTAGAGTAACTCACTTGCGGTCAGAGAGTAAATATAAAGGGGCTAGGATAACTCACTTGGGTTCAGGGAGTACTTATAAAGGGGCTAGGATAACTCATTTGGGGTCAGGGAGTAATTATAAAGGTGATATGGTAACTCACTTGGGGTCAGGGAGTACTTATATGGGACTAGGGTAACTCACTTGCGGTTAGGGAGTACTTATAAAGGGGCTAGGGTAACTCTCTTTGGGTCAAGGAGTACTTATATTGGACTAGGCTAACTCACTTGGTGTCTGGGAGAACTTATATGGGACCAGGGTAACTCACTTGTGGCCAGGGGTGTACTTATAAAGGGGCTAGAGTAACTCACTTGCGGTCAGAGAGTAAATATAAA
>NW_027117140.1:0-33786 GCF_024137725.1 Prorops nasuta | reverse complement strand
TTGAATATGAAGAGGTGATGACTAGCTTGGCAGAAATAACTGGACAAACACAATCAGAATCTACTTCTGAAACACCAAAGGAAACGTCGAAAGGAGCAAATGGAGAAACTGGAGTTGCTGGTAACAGTCATGTGTCAAAAAAAGATAAGGGCTTAAAGGGGAATTCTTATCATTCTTATGGGGAAAGGGAGGAAGTGAATGTGAAGGATAAGGATAGAGAAGCTATTCCTTCTCAAACTACAAAGGCTTCGCGCCGAGCTACCTCACTACTCAACCTGTTCATGTCCAACTCTCAGGGTAGGTCCCTTCAATCTAAAAAAGAAAACGAAACTTGTGACATACCATTATTTATGATTTTATTTCGACTTATGCCTTTCTATACATTTAATCTTTTGTTGTCATGTTCAGCACTTTTTTCATTTAAGTTTTCCATCGATCGCTATTATTTTTTTATTTAAATTATGCATTAGGTTTTGACGGGTCTGTTCACTCTTTTATCTCATCTGTATTATCATATTCCATATTTTACGAACACTTGTGTAAACCAAGTCGATTGATTAATTGTTTTTTTGTTTTTATGAAATTTGCGGGGGTTACAAATTCAAAGCGTGTAATCAAATTTTTATGTTTTTGAGCTTTAGTAGTTGTTGCGTTATTGCTTTTGCGTCATAATCTAACAACAGGTGGAGGCTGGCATACAAAAATAAAATTAGGAGAGATGAAAAGAGACGCGTGATCCTTGTGATTACATGCCACGGAAAATGCGTAGATGAAGTAAAGATACGGTTAACATGGAAGAAAGGATGAAAATTGGCCAGCAAAAGATCATAGATCGTGAGAACGTAAGAGATGAGTGTTGTTTCAGAAAAACAGAGGCAAGGATGGCCTGGTTCGACACCTGTCACTCCTCAGGGGAACAATCTGCCTCCTGCTGTTCCACCTCCCAGCATCTCCAGGAACCCTCTCAGAGGATCTAAATGTAACTCGCATTCTCATTGTCCACCCCGTTACCTTTTCCAAAATTTCACCAAATATTATCAGTAGCTTTAACGATTTCCAACAGAGCCAGAGAGGATCGTTCATACTTTTCCATCACTCTAAAAAAATCTACATGTTTTTTGCACTATAAATAAACTCTCTGGTTTGTTCTGGTTGATTTCTGGCTACGGTATACCGTTCTATCGAACTCTTTGGCCAGGCAGGATAAAAGATGGTATATTGAGTTTTCTATTGGCTTGCAGTGGTAACGCGATTTATGGTTCCTCCACTCTGCACTTTTTTAGATCAACAAAGTACGTATAATTAACGCCAAATTAACGTCGCACAAAGCCTATCACCTCCGCTTAAAGCACTCGGCATAGGATATTGCAAAATAGAAGCTAGACCGAGTAACATCAGGATTATCCAAGTGAAATGCACAAAAAAGCGATCACACAGCTTTAGCTTGGACTTCAATTAATACAGGAATAAGGGGCTTTCTAAAAGTATATTTATAAATTGTTTTTCTAACAATTGTATCTTATAAGCGAAGGAGATCCCCTACCCAGTTTACATGTTCTCAGTACTCACACTCAGTTCTTACACTGTGTCGTGAAATCATTTCTTTATAATGTAATAACCAAGAAACTACTAATAGTTTACATATACCAGAAGATATAAGGCAGGTTTTTAAAAATACATGTCTGCTGATATATTTTGTATAAAGAAAGGGAGTTGGACTTGAATAGAAAGAGGAGTGAGTTGGAAACTGGCGAAGCCTGAGGTGAGCCTTTTTCTTAAAATTTCTTCGTGCATGGCTCCCTTTTCATACCCCATTTATTTTCCAAGTGCGCTGTCGCAGAGAATTTATTTAATGCCGATGCAGGATCTCTGCAATATATAACAAATAAAATTGTTAGAAAAACAATTTACAGGAAATTCGACTTTTGAGACATCTGATGGTGGTGGTTTTGGGAATCGAAATGCTATCCGCGCTATGTACTTTGCCTTTTCTATTTTCTCTCTACTCGCACACAGTTTATTTTTGTATTACTTTCATACTCTTAATTTCCAATGCTAAAGTGTACAATTCCTCTGATGTAAAATATAGTAATCTACACTGTTGGCGTTGTAAAATTATTAGGCATAACAGGAAATCTAAAGTGAATATTTTATGCTTATAATCTTATATGCTTATAAGTTAATTTCGAGTAATTTATCTTGTAGAAGCTATTTCACGTTGCGCTATGCCTTGAACACTTGGAAAGTAAATGATCTGTAGTCATTATTGATGAAATTTTCATCCACGACCAGATTAATATTATTATAAAATTAGTGAATTTAAATATTTTGTTATTTTTCATGAAGTAATTCCAATAAGATTTGGACTGAACATTGCAATATTAAAGTTAATGCTTATTTAATCTGAGATAATTTTAACAGGGTTTCTTCGTAGCAGAAGAGAGAAAAGAAAAGAGAAAAAGGCTAAAAAGAAGAAAGATGTCACCGAAACAAACAGCAATAAAGAAGAAAAGTCGGACTTGTCAGTATAAACATATTTAGTTTAATAATGCAATTCGCCTTGCTGTAGCTTGAAAATATCTGTACGATATTGATTCATACTGTATCAATTATTTTATATATAACAAAATTAGGGAGGACAAAGATGACAGTAGAAAATCAGAAACGCCAACGCCAGAAGTGGATGAAGATGGATTTTGCATTAGACCAAAGCCTGATCCTTGGGAAAACGAGAAAGGTTTTTACTCTAGTTCCGATACAGATTCGGAAGATGAAAGAGAGCGAAAAATTCACGTGGAGATTAAACCTTTGAGCAATGGAGGAGCACCCATGAGCGCCAGCGTGGACGAATTGAGAGCAACCGTGGAAAACTTGTCACTTTCAGCTGTGCCAGCAGTGAGTGTTAAATATGATTTTGATTGATCAAGATTCTAGGCATAAGTGTTTAAAATTTAATTAAGAAAATCTATATCTCAGGGACGAAGAGGATCCAATACTGATTCGGACCATCATATGAAACGATCACAGTCAGTATCACAACAATTAGGCGGTAAGCCAAGCTCGGATTTACTTGGCCTAAACTTGTTCAATCCTAGCAGTACACCGTCCAGTGCCTCTACACCGACCGGCAGTCATCCGTACGCACCGCTTCAAAGTCCACCCCCTCTCTCATCATCGCCAATTCCTCAATCAGCCCAACCACAATCCGCGCCACCCATTCAGACTCACTCGCGTTTTCCAGGTAGCAATTCAAGAAAATAGTATTAGTTAATATATTTATTGACCATTCAAAAATATCCAGTACTAATTCCTTTTTTCGTAGATGGTGATTTGTTTTCGGAAGTTGGCGATATAACACCTGCACTGCCACCAAAACAATCGGCATCTTCGACTCCAACAGGCTCAATCGCGATACCTAGGCCTCCATCGAGAAGAGGCGAAGGAACCCAAAGAGGAAGAATGTCTCCAGCTACAATATCCCGAGCTGATAGCGTTGCGAGTCTGGAGTTTCGAACTGCTGGCGTTGGAGTTGGCTCTTCCAGAGGTCCATCGCCATTAACGATTGGATTGGCAGACACCATTCCCTTAGCGGTGGCTTTTCATGAAATAGTCCATTCCTACTTTAGGGGCACCGACGAGACTCGTTGCCAAGTCAAGCTTAGTGGTGATATGATGCTTTCATTCCCAGCTGGCATTGTCGCTGTTTTGGCTAACAATCCTAGCCCCGCGAAACTTTCCTTTCGTATAAAGAACAGTAACAGGTTGGAAAGACTAGTTCCTAACAGTCAGCTTGTTAGCATGTAAGTCTTCCGATGCTTTTGTGATAATGTTTAACGTATTGATATAAATGATTGCATTAAGTAACGCGAATGAACTGATTTTATTGAGAGCTCTTGCAGGGATGTAACTCAGACGACTGTGGATAGTACAATTTTTGAATTTAACATGAGTGCCTTAACTACGTTACTACGAAGACAAGCTGAACAGAATCCTTCGGCCTCGTATTTCAACGTGGACATACTCAAGTACCAAATCAAATGTAAAGACGGTGCAGGCTCGTGTCCATTTCAATTAGTCGCTTATTGGAAGTGCGAGTCGTCTCACACTGATTTAAAGGTACTTTCTGTCTTTTATAGTATTCTTTATTTATATTTTTCTTGCTTGATTCATAAGATAAAATTGTACTTGGTATGTTTCTACATAGATTGATTATAAGTATAATAGTCGAGCAATGGCATCGCCAAGTCCATTATTAAACCTTCACGTGGCAGCACCCATCGAAGGAGGTTTTAAGAGCATTCACAGTAAACCTTCGGCCCAGTGGCTATCGGACTCAAATCGCGTACTCTGGAAATTCACGGAGCTCTCGCAGCACAGCGAAGGTAATGGCGTGGGTTCCTTGAAGGCAAGAGTCGAGCTAGAACGTGGACCAGGAACTCAGGGAACTATATTTACGCAATTCAACTGTGAAGGGACCACATTATCCGGGGTTGAATTCGAACTTGTTGGTCCCGGCTATAGATTAAGCCTGGTAAAGCGTAGATTCGTATCTGGTTAGTACATTTTAAATAATTTCAATTCTCTTTAGAATAAGTTAAAACCGTACAGACTTTTATTTTTGCAGGAAAATATATATGTGACGGTGATTCCGATCCGCGTACCAGGTATGCTGCGCCACCATCGTCGGTTGATTGACAACTCCCAGACTGGGCAGCGTGGGATAGCTTGCCTATCAATTAATAATAATTGCTTAATCATTCACTGCCCGTGTTGATTGTTCAAAGTACGAGCTACGGAAGAACTTTGTTGGATATGGATAAGTGATATTATAAATTTATCTCAAACTACTTTATAACGGCGTAAGAGACTGAGGGACGACTGGAAAAGGAATAAGGTATTACTTGCTATATTAGTGGAACAGCTTTATACGATTGAATTATAAATGATAGATGAAAAGATAATAGGTCGTAGATTTGGGTTTAGTCACATGCTACCTGATGATGAATTTTACGCGTTTTATAATATATATTTTTAAATTTTCTATGTAGTTTTAATTAGTCTTTTGCATAGCACGAATTTAAGTAAGGTCGTATACATACAATATATATTATAAAAATATCAGTAATATTTTTTGATATTCAGCAAATTTCTTCTGAAGCTTTTCGCCATTTTTGTTCTCTCTTTATACATATATAAATGTATACCGAAAAGCATTGCTAAATCTAAAATAGTGTCCATAGGATCAGCATTGTACAATAAATTTTTAATTTTTATTTAACCTATCTTAATTTAGCTGTTAAACATCTTTTTATCGTTAAGAATGCCAATGAGGATTTATTGAGCCAGTTCATACGCCGTTTTAAATGATATTTGGCACGAAAAATAATTTTTGTACATTTCTCGAATTTATTGTTGACCTTAAAGTTTCTGTTCGTGCGGAATCACAGGTGAGATTGAAAGTTCAGTTATGGTAAAGATGAAATATATTATTTCAGTGATAATTGTTTATATGGTAGCAAAGATCTGTTACCAAAGATTTAATTGTTGGCACTTAGCCGATTATAAAATTGCAGGTGTGTAGGTAAACTTTAAATATTGTAAAAATGATAGTTTTTACCATTGATTTTGTATGTACGATTGGATATCTATAAAGCAAACGTTTATTAATATTTTATATATCTAACCTTTTGGTATAACCCAATATCAATTAGGAGCAGTAACTTTACAAACTTCAGATCCTTATGAGATTTTTGTTTAAGATTAATTTAAGTTTATCAATTTTGTAAGCTTATAGTATTATACGCATTTAGATTATTTACCCAATATGTTGCGAATTTTTTGTTTATCTTCCAAATCTCATTTTGGACTATAAAATTTATTCAACTAAAAATCGTTGATTATCGTTGGTTCTCATACAATTTGAAAATTCAATCTATAAATATATATATAAATGTATATATATATACAAATGAAATATTAACTGTAATAAGTCTGAACTAAACTTGAACGAGTCCAGCACACACGATACTTTTTTGTGCGAGCATAAAACTTATACATACTCATTTTAATAATAACTAAAAAATTTACTATAATTATTAAACCAATAACAATAGTAGTTTAATTTGAATAGTTTTAACAATTCGAAAGCTAATTAAAGAGAACTCTTAAGTCTTTATAGCAATAATCAAATACTTTGTGGATTATCCACTTATAATAAGAAATTATTCATTCAAACTAAACTATGGAATTAATTTAGTATTTAAAAATCATTATAAATATTGTCCGGATTTTTAGAATCTTTTTCCATATACATATTTTATCAAGTAATGAAAAGATATTGAGTGGTTTTTGGGAAGATTGACTGATCTCTTTTGTGATGAAGATACTATAAGTCAAAAAGAGGAAGCAAGTTTACGTTCAACAGTTAATTACTGACTGACCTTAAAGAAATGTCCATTTGCGGAAAGTGTTCAGTATTATTGTTCAATTAAACAGGAAATGCAAGATATTGAGACTATCGTGTGTACGGGGCTGAAATTTGATCAAGAGAATTTGCAATGCAATTGCAGGCTGCGTAACTCTGATATTATAAATAAGAGAATAGAGAGACGCAATATTCATGTTATATAAATACGATCGTTATGTAAGCTTGTTGACATGTAATGTCCATGTTCTAATAAAGATTTAGGATATTTTGTATAAATTTGTCAGGGCTGCTTATTACTGTTTTATCACAATTAAAATAAATCATTTCGAGTATATATTGTAATAAAATAAATACACCTCAATATTACAGCGACTTATAAATTAAATAATTATTTTTTAAACTGCGAGGTACAAACGCGAGGTAACCTTTATAAAAATACTGTTCTTCTACAATCTTTGGCAATTAATACTCCAAGTCTATTAGAATCTTTTTCAGAATTGAATCTTCTTCAAATATTTTATTCAGAATATCTTCGTACCTGATGGGTGTAACAATATTATTAATGCAAATTTTATTCCAAATTTTACTAGAAGCACGTAATAGAATATTCTCACCTTAATGGGATGTTATATTTCAATTGAACTGTGTCGTGTATTCTGATTCGCCTTAAAATTGCTTCGGCAAGAATTCTCTCGTATTCAAGATAATTTTCGTTTTGTGTAAACCAAAGTGCCAGGGCGCATCTTCTTCCATTTAGAACTCCTCGCACACCGTGCAGATTTTCTTTCCCAGCTGAAAATCCTACCATTCTTCCGCACTTGGGTAGAACCAACCCTTGTATCCTGCTCCCTCTTCGGTCGTTCGCAAAGAAAAACTCCCCTCCTTCAAAATTATTATTTAAATAAATTATTGCCGAATAGTCTCGCCACGTATAAGCTGGCGTTTCTTGACTACAATCTCCATAATAGTCCATTAAACAGTTGTCTGCGTGAATCGCGTGACTCAGATCATCGCGAATTAAAGGAGAGTCTGAAAAGCAACAATTCAAATGTACTTCCTCCTTTATCGTATAATTTTGTTTAACAAAAATAGAAATTATAAATCAACTATTTCACACAGATACTTGAAAATTTTGTAATTAATTGTTCTCAAAAAATTTCATGTAAAATAATATATATAACACAAAGGTATCTTTTCGCTATATGATAGAACGAGTTAAAAGATAGGGATTTATTTTTTTTTTTTCACAAAAATCAGAAAATTGGGTATTCTCTCGCGTGGCATACCATTCAAACGATGGATGCATCGGAAGAAAATTACCGGGTAGAGCAGAACGGCAGACCAAGTGTGTGTAGGTGAGATGCAATGGTTGATTTAGCTTGAAATATTTTTCCACGTGGATTCGCGCCGCATTAGTAGTTGTCAGTAAAAGTTGCAACAGCTTTGGTTCTACAAGTCCATAATATACCAACTGCAAATGATTGCAGTTGAAATTAAATTTAATAAAAATTATGTCTCATTAAATGTTTATTATACCAATGCAGTCCGGCCGACGGTGAGCCCTTCAAATTTTTCAAATTTCGAGTGCGGACTTTTGTGCTCGTCGTACCCATCACCTTGGACCGCTGCGATCTGCCAACAGGGAATTTACAAAGAATGAATTTCTTATATCTTTGTTAACTCATTTACATATATATATATATATGTATGTATGTATATAATCAGAGGCACCTGAGCGTACATGAGCCAATTGTAGAAGATCTTCACATTGAGTTTTGTTCAGAAAACCATCCGTCGCGTAACGATTCACTCCTCCCAGTTCCTTCTCTTTGATTAGTTGCAATTTTTCACCCACTTTTCTCCGTTCTGCCGTATCATTTGAAGTTGAATTTAGTTTCTCGTCGGAAAAAATCTAAGGGCAGAAAGTAGTTCGTTAGAAAATAATGTAAAAAAACATTTATATGTGGTATTAGAAATTTGTAGAGAATTTTCCTTATTATAATTAAAAACTGGACAAATTTTAGTCGGCATTATTTCTGATGGATTGTACTATTGACACCAGATTTATGCTAGAGTTTTATCTCTGTTATTTAATTGGTTGTTTCGTTGCATACTCCGATTTTATTCGAGGACTGAGATGAGCTCTTAAAGTGCATTGCGATGCACTTTCTGCTCATGCGCAATAAGTGCATTCTTTAGACCTGCACGACTGGAGTTAACGCGATATATTGATATTACAACTTAATACCTTTGTATTAATAAAATTATATGATCATTAAAAATTATAAATATAATTAATTTGAAAAACAATAAATCATGAAAATGGAACATATTTATTGCGCTCTCGTGAGTTTATACAAAAACAGCGTAAAAAATATACAAATTAAAAAGGGGGAGGGGAACTGGTATACAATGATTAAAGTTTTAGAGAGTAAAATGGCAAAAATTAACTAAAAAATAGGTCCCTATAACGAGTATTCCAGATTTACCTTGGAATGGTTTTTACTGGAAGTGTTTGCTTTATAGTTTTTAGTTTTGGTCAGGTTCAGTCTAGATTCCAAGGATTGAAATTCATCGCTGATGAAACGCAAAAGTTTGAGCTCGTATTCTTGTCGTTTGATATAAGCTTTCACCTCCTGAAAATGATTTGACAAATATGTAACGAATTAAATGTAGTAAAGCTGAGGCGCAAAAAAAACTATAAAAGTTATACAATAGCTCACCTCTCTAGGTTGAAAATAACTGTCGTCGACTTTTGGCAACGATTCGTAATATTTTTTGTTATGCCACATCGTCTCATCTCCTGGCTGGAACATGAGAAAACTTGCCACTGCTGAACAAGCTGCTTTTAAATTACCAACTGTGAACAAAAGATTTTATTCAATCATTCTTGACATTGCTAATTCAATAATATCAATGTAACGATAAGACAGTTTCAAGGCTTGGCTGTTAATTTTATCACTCTAGATCAATGCCGGCTTTTATTGGAGGTTTATTTTAGATTTTGAGCATCTTTCATTTTGGCGACTTAAACTATAATTTGTACTAATAATCTAAGTTGCCTCGTTGGGTCCTCTCGGGACTTGTTAAATACTCACTTTTGTAATAAGAAAATTGCAAATAATTGTAATGACTTGGAAGCAGGTCTCTGCGGTATTCTCCATTAACGGTATTCAGCCACGCAGAACAGCCTCGTTTGCACTTTAAACAGTAAGTAAAGTGATCTAAAAGGTAATAAACACTCATCAACCAATGAACGCAAGATCGTGAAATTAATGTAGACAGAAATTATATAGAGAATAGTGAGAGAACGAATAGTGTAAAAATAGATGAAGGTAAAGAATTAATTTATCGCAGAAAAATAATAATTAAATTACTAGCTATGGACGAGGTAAATTCGGGAAACCATCCTTGATCGAAAGGACCCTCACAATAAATTCTACACTCCTCCTCCGATTCCATATAAGACCCAAGAGATTTTTCGAAATGTTCAATGGCCATTTCGTACAATTCATCCTCATAGGCCGCCACTCCACTAACGTAATGCTTTAGAAACGAGGCAGCCTCCAAATTTAAAACTTGGTCCTCTTTTACTTCCGGCAGGCTTAGGTAATATCTCAGATTGTTTCTGCTCACTTCGTGATCGGGATTGGTAGCCAGAAAAGTAAAAACCGCGTTAGCTGCTTCTTGATAGCTTTTTTTCTAAAATTAATTAATGTATCAATTTAACACTAAACTAATGGTTTCATAATAAACTTATGAAACAATTATATTATTACACTAACAGTCAATTAAAAAAAAACGTACACGGTTAATTGAATTCGTATAACTTTAATTTTATATATCTAAAATTATATTACTACAAAAAAATATTCAAACAGGCCTAGTATCATTTTTCGCGCAATACACGTGCCGGCGAAATTAGATGTTTACGAAAACTATGTCTTTTTTGTAGAAAATTTCTTAATCAAAATTGTGCGATAACATTCGAGCAGTGTCATTGACCAGATTTTTCTTCTATTTATTAAGCAAAAGTTTTAATAGCAGGAGTCGGCGGTCTAGAAATATTTAAGCTTACGCAATCAAGCGATTGAGAGAATTTTATTTTTATCTCGTTTGCCTGAGTTTTATCAAAGAATAGAATAAAGTATATATGTATATATATAAGCATATATTTGTCGCGGAAACTCACCTGATAATAGCAATTGTGCAGATACTCGTAAGGACGATTTTCCACAAATTTGTTCTCTATATCTTTAGGTACTCTAGTCAGAGCTTTTTTGCCGGCAACCTCGTGATAATCCTGATTGCAGGATAACAGGCAAAGCGTTTCCTGAATTTTCTTCTCATAGAAATGAAAATCGTCGAAGTCCTCCGCGAATATCGGTGTATATCCTGCTGCTTGGATCTTGCACTTTTTCCGACAATTTGTTATCATTCGTTTATACATTTTGTACCTATGTAAATATATTGAATTATATTTTCTTAAACTTAATTTTTATCAATGGTACATGCGTTAGAAACATTTGGCATATGTTTATACAAAACTTGGTTAAAGTAACCGAAGTTTAATGGAAGTTTGAGGAAATAAGGTTTACGAGGTCTGGTGGTAATTTTGGCGTTTTAGTATAGTGGCTGGAAGAAGACGATGGAGTAAAACAGTCGGTGACGTACCCATGTATGGCTTTATTGAAGGCTTCGATGCATTCGTCCCAGTTTTCCTCGAGATAAGCGTCGACAGCATTTTCGTAAAGCTTTCCGACGGACTCACTTTTCTCCTCGACAGATTTTTCTTCATCCTCCTGGACCTCGTTGTCCCGAAGGTCGCAACGAACGATGCCGCAATTTAGAATGAAAATAAACAACGGCACGACGACGAGATTCATCCTCCACGAGATTCAACGCGTGACTACTTAAATATCAAGTAGCGAGTCTGAGCAGTGACAGACTACTGACCAGAACTGACTGACCAACCGACTACTGTTTGGATTTGTGTTTGGTTTGCTTGGTCCAATCCGTTCTCCTGATCCTATACACGCGACGACGACTCGTGTGACTCTCTAGTCTCGCTACTCGCCAGTCTCGCTTTGCGTCGTATCACGCTGCACGCGTGGGTCTGGTCTGGGCGGCCTGGCCTGCCTGGGTCACTCGTAGATCACGCACACTCCTAAACTCGTCTTACGATTACTTTGCTTGGACCCCACTCTTGGATGCTGCCGCATCACTTCCCCCTTGTTGTTGAGAAGTCTGCCGTTTTCTCATCGTATTTTTCTCTTTTCTCAAAGTCAAGCAGACACATCGTCTAACTAAATGTAAACTATTAGTCTGGAACTGTTAATAACTTTTTGGCCTATTTTTCATTCTTAAGCAAACCTCTACTTGTCACGCAGGAGAGCCGACGATAAGGTTTTCTTTAGTCAGGCGATAACAGTATGAAACCTGATCCTTCGTAATAGAAGTGTAGGGTTGCTAGACATTTCAAGCAAAATTGCAGAAATCAACAAATATTGCAGGTTCTTTTCCAGAGGCGAAAAATCATTTTGAGGAATTTCAGGGGGGAATGAGGGATTTTACATTAATTTTTCCACGCATTCTTCTTTATTCTTTTTTCGGCAGGAAACGGGTCCTGCACTTGTTCACTTAACAGTTAACACTAATATGTTTCTAAACGTTAATTATTATGCGTATACGCTGACCTACATCGATGATCATCAGTATCATCTGGCGTTCAATAAGCAAATATCCATTCAACAATGATTCGTACTATTACAATGCTATTATATATATATATATATATATATATATATATATATATATATATGAAAAATATTACGCAGTTTTAGTTACCTCGTATCATCACCGACGAAAGAAAGCTTGGGTTTCGAGTCATACGATTCGCACTTCTCAACATTCTCCGCAATTTATTTATAGCCTTTTATGACTTTGATCGTAATCTGTTCGAGCACCCTGTAAAAAGATTTGCCCCTCGACGAATCCTGCAATTTACCAAATTCACACTTCTCTCTCTTAAATACATGTACAAAATTGATATTGTTCGTAACGCTTGTACGCCAATTCTTTCAGTCCCTAAAAAACGTAAAAAAGAATATCTTTTTCTTGATTTGCATCACAATTAGCCAGGATGGATGTATCCTGTAGAATTCGTCGTAGTTACATTTTGGAAATTTTAAAAAAGAATCCATTGTAACTTTTATAAAGAGAAAAGCTGTATAATCTTTTCTTAAATATCTTTCGCGATAAATGAGTGTAAACGCATTGGGTTTCTTCTTTTTCGCTGCACTACCGAGCTAGTGCCACTAGTTGAAAAAGATAAGCATAAGCTTTCCATCTCTAACTTAATGCGCTAGTGCAGCAGTGCAGCGACAAAAAACAAACCTATTATAAGACACCTAATACATAAATAGCCGATTATACGTAGAGAAAACGAACGTTAAGACGCATAACTAGTTAATTATATCATTTTTCATTACTTAATATTACATATAAATATATTTATATCACAACCAGAGCTTAAAGTAAAATTCCTAACGACGAATTAAGCGATTTTTAAAACTAAACTCCAGCTTCATAAATTTTATGTCTTTTTCAATTCAATCCTTGTATTTCACGTAATTTCTCTTTCTTTTTTAATTCGCTTCTCGACAATTTATATTCTAAAAACTAAATATAATACAACTTACAAAGTTTTTTCATTTAGAACCAGTGCTTCGTGCTTAAAAAAGATACACGCACAAGTCAGTTTTCATTGATTGCTTGTTACAATTAGGCATAGAACGGCTACGGAAATGATCTTAAGTAATAATGAAGAATAACAACGTTGTCTCCTTTACTATCCCTTTCAAACATACAATTGTATCCCTATAATCGTACTTGATAATCATACTTTGAAGCCTTATTACTTGTAATCATCAATTATTAACAATCGATTTTAATCAACTCGGTTAACAAGTTGACTTTAAATTTGATTTAAGCTATTGAAAAAAAGTCTGTCAAATAAAAGTAAGATATAAAGTTTGGAAACATCCAGCGTTTCCTGAAATCATTAAATTCTCTAATTTTGATAATTTTTCATTTCCCCCGAAAGGCTCTGCCTGAACACAGTAAAAGAAAAACTTACTTTAATATATCCAATTTAGAATAATTATTAAAGCCTTAATTGCAAAACAATAAAGAGATTAGTGCAAATCATTTTAACGTAAAACAGAACGGACATAAAGTAATAAAACGTTCTGTAATTAAGATTTTCTACTGTATATTAGTAGATAATACTTTCATTTTTTTTTGTTTTAATAAAATCAATCATTGTTTCCACAGCATATCCGGATCGATTAATTATCACGGTTTTATATATTACATCAATAAACAATTGATCAATTTGTAAAAATAAATCTAATTAAAATACATTATATCGATCCAGATATTTAACTGTATAAAAATCTATGGAAACAAAAATAGTCTTAAAGCATTACAATTATAGCGACAGATTTCAAGCACACACTAAATCGCTTTTAATCGATTCACACAAATCTTACAAGTAGATATAATATATAATAATAAATTAACGCAGACAGCTTACTTGCTAAAATTCCGATGTTTCAATCTTCGAACGGTGAAAGTCAAAATCTTGAAGACATCACGATAATAATACATTCTACATTGATTTTTTTCGTGGAGGATTTTTCGCACCAGGAACGATAATGTGCTCCTTTTCTTTCATTTGTAAACTTTAGAATGTAAATGAGATCGTATCAATACTGTAAACCACTCAAAGCGTCCGAGCAAAAGTAACAAAAATAATGGCGAACAAAACTGTTTATCAAAAAATCAAATTTTTTACAACTTGCAAAATAATTCTAAACTTTGCATATATAGCATACAATGGTAAATGCGCACCGCATTAATTATAGCAAATGTTCAAGTACTTTTGAATTGAAGTAAACGAATAGTTGCTGTAAATTAAAAAGTATATATGTGATATACAATACATACTATATATTTAACGTCCACAACTTTTGATTCTACATTATTAAATTTAATACGAGAATAAGAAGTGAGTAATAATAATGGCTTTAGTTTTTACCGACGAATATATTTATCAAATCGATAATTTAATGGACAGTGATAAATGTCTTAATATATTATGTGCAAATTGGCCATTTTTCTTAATTCATTTATAGCTAGAAGAAATATTTAATTGCAGTATGTAGGTATAGGAAGCTCTGTCCTATCTATTACAGTGGTTATAGCACAATCATTTAAAAAGAAGTACCAATTTTTAAAATTGTGATGCTAGATTCACAATTATATTGTTGTATTACATGCAATCGAGACTCCAGTAATATATGTATGTACACTTACTCACCTCCTATTAACATATTATTTAGTAGTCTTTATTAAATCTAACAATAAAATGTTTATCCAGATTGACTCCATACGTTTGATTACTTTTAAGACACAGGAATGTGGAATGAAAGTTATTTAGCCAAAATTTGCGAATAGAGAAAATTCCGTTTGAATCGTCTATTTGCTGAAATCTACGACAGGGACATTTATATAAATTCTTTCATTCGAGGATTAATTCTTCTTCGCTGTTGAACTCGGATTCTCGTCTTTGTGTTTCTTCGAGATCTTCTTGTTATCCACGGTTTCTGTGCTCAATTTGGCAGCGCTTTTCTTTTCTAAAATTTCTTTATTCTGCGTTTGTAAGTGCGAAGAAATCTGAGCATTTTCCTTACCACGAACGAGTTTTAGAAAATACGTATGAGGTTTTTCCTCATTGCTTGTCGTGGCAATCTTTAAATCTTTCTCTTGCATCTTCTCCATATCAGGTGCTTCTTTCAGGCACTCGTCACTTTTACTACCGGTAGGTGAATCTTTTTCTTCAGCAATTCTAGGTAACTGCGTACTACCACAGGGATTTGAGATGCTCACGTTAGCCACATTAATCGAAATTCCATGAGATAATTTCGGATAGTCAATAATAGATTTTTGTTCTGCAACAACTTTCTTGTCTGCTTTATCTGTAGCTTCTTTTGCTATATCTGTCGTATCCTCTGGTATATCAATGTGGGATTGCGTTACAGTTACTCGCGATGCTGTTTTGCCAGTTGGGTTCACCAGTGGGGAAATTGATGTTTTTGTCTCTGCTGATCTTGGATGAAGCCTGTCTGGGCTAAGAGCCCTTCGTAGTAAAGGGGATCCTGGTTCGGCTGATTTTGGTCTACCATAACTTTTCTTTTGGTTATTTGGCGTTGATAAGCACACTCCTAGGAAAAATATCATTATTAACGTCTCAAGAAAATGATTAGATTATTATTAAGCAGTGATTTTCTACCTGGACTGTAAGATTGCGTTGTATTTGAGCTGCCAGGTTGATGCCCAGTGGGGAAAGCTAAAGGACTTGGACTTCTAGTGGGGCTGGCCGGAATTGGAGATGGACTTGGTGTTCTTGCCAAAGGAGATAAAGGAATATGACCCACGGATTTCCTTCGGTTTGGAGAATGTATATTCTTCGCGGCTGTATGTAATTTATGCTTCAGACCATGTAAAGTACTCGGTCGTTGGTAGTGAGATTGATTGGACAGATTTGTAATATTTCCTATTGATGCGTTTGATCCTGGGGATGATGAATTTGGACTGGAGCAAGGGCTAGATGTACCCGTTGAATGATATGACTCATTATTCGTTCGGTTTGAAGGTGGTGAAGGAGTACAAACTGATTTCGAAGTTCCAAAGTAAGGCGGGGTTTCCTGAGATCGAGTGAACGATTGAAAAGAACGACTAGGTGTAACCATTGAGGGGGAACAAATTCCAGCTGCCATCTGGGAAAAATTGAAACATAAGTTGAAAATCAATTTCACATGAAAAAAAATGGATATTACAAATTTCAGCACATAAAAATGCGTAAAGTGAAATGTCTCAGTGTTTCATCATGAGTTATGTTGAAATCATAAAAAACTGGAAAAGTTTCTGCAAGAGAGATGAAAGAAGAAATCATACCATAAGTGGAGGTTTGCTGTCACTGGATAGAATGGGTGCTGACAATGGGCAACTGATAGTTAATGGCTGCAATGAAAAATAAAATGCACATAACATAATCAGTGTGCTTACACCATAGCCTTGCTTGTCTTGACTCATAGAGTGTAGAAAATAAACTGTGAGATATAGTCACTTTTAACAAAGAATCTGAATGTAACTTAAAACTCAAATACAATTAGAATTAAGTATAATTGAATGATAATACTCGGTGTTTGAAGATAACAAAGCAAGATAAAAAACAATTAAGATTCAATATACGATACCTGCTGCATTTCTACACTGGCTCTTTTCGAACTTATTCGTTTAAAGAGGGATGTTTTTCGTTTTTTATCAGAATGATCACGTTTCTGCTTCCGCTGCTTGTGCAACGCTTTCCGAGCCATTTTGCTCTGTGTCAAGTCTCTTTTTCGACCACCAGTTTTAATGCTGGTATTTTCTAAAGGTGTACTTCGCAATGTTACGTGATCACCGCCGCTCAACATTAGCTGTAAGACCTGGGTATGATAGAGACCTTGGACTGGCTCGCCATTTATGTGAGTTATCAAGTCACCAGGTCTAAGGCCAGCTTCAAACGCGGGACTAGCTGGATCAACCGCCTGTAAGATCATTGATAAAAATTAATCAAGACTTTCTTTTGTACTCTGAGTTATTAATAATGGTTACGTTTTTCAAAGTTAACTGCAAGTTTCACAAATACTTTAAAATTTTTATATTTTATATTACATATTATAGGGAGGGTAGTAAAACAGCACTGGCAATGAATTTTGAATTACGGCTAATATATGTAGTAATTTACCATAACTAAATGATGCATGGTGTAAAAATCACTGTCCCCATAGTACACCCTAATAGTATGCACTGTGAAACCAAAGCCATGGGGTCCTCTTCGAATGATTATCGGAGGCTTTAAAGTAGTGACAAGAGGACTTAGTTCGCGGCAGGGTGATGTATCCCGGGAAGAAGCAGTTGACGATCCACCAGGTGATTCAATTTGTTGAGCATTGAAAGGTGTATCATCTAAGAAAAGAAAGATCAATTAGAAATCATACTAATAAAACTAAAGTTAACCGAAAGCACATAGGAAGTAATCGATTTATTACATGAAAAATCATTTGTTGGAATAACCAGCGATAATCCGCTTGTCGAGGCTGATTTAATGACTGATCTTGACTTCTGTTTTACCGCGGATAATGACGGATTAAATGATTCAAATGAATCGGTACTAGAATTATGCTTGTCCTCAGATATATCTCTGTTAGCTGCTGCCAAATCCAATCTATAAAAAAATGTAATGAGATTATTGAATTTAAAAGGTTTAATTAAACAATGAGTATGCGAATACTAGTTCACATGTCTTATGATGCGAATAATTGACTCACATATGTTCATCGTCAACTGATATACTGAACCTGGGCAGCTTATCGCGAGAGTGTGTGTGGCGCTTTCTTTGAATCTGGGGACTAATTTCATCGGATTCTGTCTGCGATGAATCTGGAGTACTTAAATTTAACATTGTGCCTTCTAATCGAGTATTTTTCATAGTAGGCTCGGAACCAACTACCGTGGCAGGACTGCTAGATGACGTATTCGATTTATCATTTTTATTTAAGGTTTCATAGACGCTTTTTCTCGACGAAGGAGGTCTTCCTTTGTCCAGCAAGTTTGCATTGAACTTGTTCTGTGGAGTGCTCGTCGTATTTCCAAAGGATAACTGAGCCATTGTACGCTCCAACTCGGTATGATATTGTTTTTTATCTGGATCTGTTTCGGAGTGCAATTGAGGTGGACGGGTTTGTGAGATTTTTCGAGACTGAGGTGAATAAGATGAGAAAGAGCCAAATAAAGGTGAGTCGTCAGTGTCATCTGTGTCATCGCCAATATCGTGATTGTATCTATCCATTCGAGCTAAAAATGAAATTTAATAAGTACACAAATCATATGAATGTAGAATGAATCAATACTCACTATCAAAGTAACTAGTATCGTCTTCGTTCACTAGCTGAGGTACAAATTCAGCCTTCTGTCTAAGTAAACTGTTCCAATTAACACCATAGAAGTAAGGATGCTCTTTGACTTCGTGAGAACCACTCGTGCCCAATCGTTCTCTAGGACTTTGCTGAAGCAGAGCTGTTATTATATCTTTTGCCTCAGGTTGAACAGGCCAATCATTTTCATCGGGCCACTCAATGTCATCGTTAACCGTATGGGCGAATAATTCCTCTGGTGTTTCACCAAAAAATGGTACACAGCCTATTAGAAATTCGTAAAGTATTATGCCCATTGACCACCAGTCGACTGGTTTGCCATATCCTTGGCGAAGAATAACTTCTGGCGCAATATATTCTGGAGTGCCAAAGACTTGCTTGTCAGAGAACTGTCTTGTATCCCTATCGATGTATCCTTCGTATAGATTTGTCGCTAAAGACATTAATCCCATTTTGCTCAATCCAAAATCAGTTAGTTTAATATGTCCTAAAGCAGTTATAAGTAAATTATCAGGTTTCAAATCACGATGAACGATTCCGTAGCTGTGAAGATACTCGACGGCTAAGACTGTTTCAGCAAAATAAAATCTCGCCATGTCCGGTGGCAAAGGGCCAATATTTTTTAGCAGGTTGGCACAGTCACCTCCTTCAACGTATTCCATTACCAAGCACAAATGTTTCTTCGTTTCGAAACTACAATACATAGAGACCACGAACGGATTATCCGTGAAGCTCATAATATCGCGTTCGGCAAACACCTGCTCGACTTGATTACGCAGCATCAAATTGTTTTTGTTGATCTTCTTCATGGCGAATCGCTGCCTCGTGGTCTTTTCTTTGACTAAATAAACTGCGCCGTATGCGCCATTGCTGATGAGTTTGAGAACCTCGTAATCACTCTCGCATGGCACGCGTTGAAACTTATCATCCTCTTTGTTTGGACTAGATGTACATTGTAAATTGCTGTCGCTCGAGCTAGCTGAATCCTCCAATTTATTCAAGTCGTCCTGCAATTCCGATATCGGATCTCGATTTAACGACAGCTGATTAATAATGTACTGCGGAATATCAGTTTTTATGCCAGCATTAATTTTAGCCTGACCTTCGGCTTGCTCGAGCAAATGATAAAACTCCTCTGGGTCAAATTCGAGACACTCCAATAAACGCGCTGGTCTTGATATGACCAGTAAAAGCTTTTTAATCAATCCTGTCAATCTTGTTGCAGCTTCTAACGACTTATCCTTTGTTTCCATTAACAAATGCTCCAAATTCTCACTCATCTCATAAAAATATCTTCTTGTTATTAGTTTCTCCTGTGATTTTTGCAAGCAATCCCTCGCCATCTCGATTACTTGGTGATGCACGAATCTTAAAATTGGCAATGAATCCGGTGTCATATGTGCTATTTCGTTTTCGTCGATCTCTTTATTTTCATTAATAAAGTTTGTCAGTCGTTCCTCCATTTGTTGCGTAGCTTTTGGAAATCTTTCCTTGTAAAGAGTATTCATCATAACTATCTCACTGTCAAGAACTGGCGATCGGCTTGGACTACTGTAAATTGCAAAAAGTCGAAAAGATAAGAATTATTTGTAATATGCGCAAAATATTATGGATGATTGAATAAATATAAAATTAACTCAATGAGACCTTAAGCTTCGTGATCGCGGACGGTGTAAAGGAGATTTTCGACCTTCCTCGTCGAGACTGAATGGAATACTCCCAGGAATACTACCTGGGAATCCAGGATGAGACGAGCACGGTGTGCCTGGTTTGGAAAAATGGCAAGACAACATACGCAGCTCGTCTTTCGTAGGAACATTTGGCAGTTGGTGCAAACGTTCTTGGCTGGAGCACTGGGACTAAAAAGATTTGATGAGGATTTGAGTAGATTAACAGAGATTACAATATTTACCGAAACATTGCTTGATCCTGGAGTAGTTCCATATCCACTTGAAGGTAAGCTAGCAACAGACCATCTTCTACCATCCCCAGTCCCAGTGGCACCAGCTCCAATCCTTAAATTTATTTTTTTCTTTATATATTTCTTATACATTATTATTTCCAATATCTTATAGACCATTTTGATAATTGGTTAAAGGTGACAGTGGATTTGTTATTCATTCTATCCTTCTATTTATAAACATTCCAATATAGTATACACAGTGTCATCACCTACCTTATTGAGTAACTAATCTTAAGATAAAGCTATATGAAATAAAAAGAGAATTAGGCTCACAAAAGTAAATACCTTTTAATTGGAGCAAAAGCAAAATGTGGACTGGATGACATCCTAGGACTTTCTAGAGGACTGCCTACGATCGGGATGAATGCTATATTGAAAATTAGCAGTGGTGAACATTAATCTTGTATATAATGTAAAAAAATTGAAAATAATAAAACTGACAGGGTTTTTTCTCATACAAAAAAGTTTCTAAACTATGAAAATGTTCTATAATTCTATAAAACTAATTTAGAATTTAAACAGCATGAATGTTGTTTATCATTGAGTGTCAACATAAACATTATACATATACCATTATTTTTAAAATAGAACTCTTGCCAAAAAACTTATGTAAGACAAGTAAAAATGATTGAAATTATAAATGACAGTTAGCATTATCTATTACGTACCAGACAGAGGAGAGTGACAGCGTGGTAGTGTAGGTGATGTGGTAGCAATAAAGGATTTTCTGTGAGCTGCCTTTATCGAACGTCGTGGAATGTTAAAGTCACGCTGTATAAAATTAGTTAAAAGTAATAAAATATAATTATTAAGTCCATAATAAGATTAATATCTTAAATGATTAAGAATGTTCTGCTGACCATGTGAACTGATAGAGAAGGTGCAGATTTTCCAATTGCAGAATTTCTCATTCTAACCAAATTAGAAAGCTCTCCACTTGCTGTAAAGCAAATAAAAACATGAGTTTCCTATTCTACCGAGAATAACCAATAAAAATAAAAACTAACCTGGTTGAACTGGGGCTTCCTTACTTTCTACCTTAGGTAATATAGGGCCCTTATGTAATTCTGAATCAGTATTACTTGTAGCTTCATCAGCTTCAGGCTGGTCAAAGACAAGCACCCTTGCTGAATTGCCATGGGAACGCAGACGGGGTCTGCTTGGTCTGTGCTTAGGCTGATCCATTATGTCACTTTAACACCTTTCACGCTTTCATACACTAACTAATTATAATAACATAAAAAGCATTTATATTGAATTTTGTAATAATTAAAACAATAGTATTCTTAAGTATTAGCATAGTATCTATTCAGAGTAAAACAATGATAAAAACCAATAGAAACATGAAACCTTTTTACTCAGATACTCATTTTGGATCAAGAATCTTTGAAAAATTAAAGGGTAGATAACATAATGTTATGTGTAAAATATCTTGGAATATTAATTGTTTACTTTAGAAAAAATAAAGTTAATTAAAGTAGTCTATTTGAAAATATTAATGAAAACCTTTTAAAGCTTTAGAGCAGAATTTCATATGGCTATTTAATGTTTTTTAAAGAAAATTTGAGTAGAAAAGGTTTGTAAAGAGAAATAATGAGGCAAGAAAAAGGGAGCGTTATAAAAATTGTCAATTTTACAAGGATGAAATAAAAGAAAGAACTAAGGAGATTGGTATTTGGTGACAGAAATATTGAAAATAAACTCTCACCTGGTGGGGGTCCTTTGGGAACGTCCGGGAATACTTTACCGTTTTCGGAAGAGAAAACGCGAAACTTAGTTAAGTGAACATGACGATGGCGACAATGGAAATAGAGAAATGACGAGAGGCGACATTGCCAGATTGAATTAACATTTTTCCGCGATATTTCCCGGGAACGGGTAAGCTTAGTCCCGGGCACAGAATTTTTCACGACCAAATTAATTGCAGAACCTCCGCGGCTACCATGAGTTCTGCTGCTTCTGACTCATGATGGACGTAAACACATGCGCACACGTGTACGGACACACACATGCGTGCTTAACTTTCCAACACAACGCTATAACACGCGTTTGTTGTATATGTACACACACACATATACACGTTAGAACGAAAGTTTCTTGTTGCTCATAATGACTTATGCATACTCAGCGATTTGCTGTTCTGCGCTTACTCGGTACTCCATCGACTCCATCGTGCATTATTACTGCCAAGCTGAGGGACTGACAACCGAAGCCAGTGGCGGGGGAATAGAAACACACTTTCGTTGAATGTCCCCATGTGACCACATTTATAGCGTGTGCCACCGGGTAATCTTAGTTAAAGAATTGGGGAGAATGGGGGTATATGCGTATATGGCGATATACCATTGTGTACGTGCAATGGTGTGCATCCGTGATAGATTGCAGACGCTTTTAGACCTCCCACTATGCCTTTATAGGCTGCGTTCGAGAAATTACTGCTACTGCATACGAGGTAAGCGCGGATGAGGGGACGACGACACTTTGCCACCCATTACAGGAACTTTTTGTCTACAGCGTTGGCAGCACTGAGAGCACAAAGAGTGTTAATCTTTCAAGATAGCATCTATTCAACTGTATTTTAAGAGCTTGTTAAATTGTAAATTTAGAGAACTTCAAATTCTCAACATAAACACAATACGCACTAGGCACTGACAGTATTTACAATTTTTAATGTTATTCCACTGTTTTTTAAGAGATTATTTAATTCTAAATTGAAGAAAGTTCAAATTCACAACATAAACACAACACACGCACTAGGCACTGACGGTATTTACGATTTTTAATGTTATGCCACTGTATTTTAAGAGCTTGTTTAATTTTAAATTAAGAAAAGTTCAATTTCATAGCATAAACACAAAATACGCACTAGGCACAGACAATATTTACGATTTTTGAAATTATTCCACTGCATTTTATGACATTATTTAATTATAAACCGAAGAAAGTTCAAATTCACAAAAAAACGGAACACACACTAGGCACTGACAGTTTTTACGATTTTTAATGATATTCTACTGTTTTTAAAGAGATTATTTAATTCAAAAAAGAAAGTTCAAATTTACAATATAGACATAAAACACGCAATAGGCACTGAAAGTATTTACGATTTTTTAATCTTATTCTTCTGTATTTTAAGAGATTTTCTAATTCTAAATTGATAAAAGCACGTATTGACAGCATAAACACAACATATGCACTAAAAGCTGACAACATTCACGACTTTTGAATTTATTAAAGTCTATTTTGATAAATTATTTAGTCAAAAATTGAGAAAAGCACGAATTCACAACACTAGCACAGCAAGTGCACTAAATACTGACAATATTCATGACTTCTGAGTTTACTAAAGTGCATTTTGATAAATTAATTAGTCGAAATTTGAGAAAAGTTCGAATATGTGTCACAAACAGCACGCGCACCAGACACTGACGTTTTTCACGAATTTTTCACTCATTTCACTGTATTTTGGAATAATTTTGGATTCTGAATGTAGAGAAGCAGGAATTTCGTCGGGCCTCTTTTTTCACTTTTTCTCACTTTTCGCGCGCCCCGGTGCACTCTCCACGCTTATCATCGATTATTTCGCCGAAATTCCTGCTTCTCTACGCATTCAGAATCCAAAATTATTCCAAAATACAGTGAAATGAGTGAGAAATTCGTGAGAAACGTCAGTGCGTGGTGCGCGCGGTGTGTTTATGATCCGTATTCGAACTTTTCTCAGATTATAATTAAATTATTTTATAAAGTATAGTGTGATAAGTAGAAAAATTGTAAATATCGTCAGTGCTTAGTGCTTGCAGTGTTTTTGTCATCTATATATTTGCTTTTCTCAACTTTAAATCAAATAATCTCCCAAATTACTACGAAATAAGTTAAAAATTCGTGAAAAATGTCAGTGCCGGATGCGCGCGGTGTGTTGTGATACATATTCAAACTTTTCTCAGTTTTTAATAATATAATATCTTAAAATATACAGTGAAATAAGTTCAAACTGGTGAAAAACATTAATGTCTAGTGCGTGTGATGGGTTTTGGTTTTATGAATTCGTACTTTTCATAATTTATAATTAAAAAATCTCTTAAAATACAGTGAAATAAAATAAAAATTCGTGAAAAACGTCAGTGTCTGGTGCGCGTGCTGTTTGTGACACATATTCGAACTTTTCTCACAATTTTTGACTAAATAATTTGTCAAAATGCACTTTAGTAAATTCAGAAGTCGTGAATATTGTCAGTATTTAGTGCGTGTGCTGTTTGTGCTGTCAACATGTGTTTTTCTCATATTATAATTAAAGAATGTTTTAACATACAGTGGAATAACATTAAAAATTTTAAATACTGTCAGTGCGTAGTGCGTATTTTGTATTTATGTTGTGAATTTGAACTTTCTCCAATTTATAATTAAATAATCTCTTAAAATGCGGTGGAATAACATTAAAATTCGTAAATACTGTCAGTGCCTAGTGCGTGTTTTGTATTTATGTTATAAATTTGATATTTTTTATAATTTACAATTAAACAAGCTCTTAAAATAAAGTGGAATAACTTTAATTATTGTAAATACTGTCAGTGCCTTGTGCGTGTGTTGTGTTTATGTTGTGAATTTGAACTTTCCTCAATTTATAATAGAGCAATCTCTTAAAATACAGTGGAATGGATCCTATCTTGAAAATATTCTTTGTTCTCTCAGTGCTGCCAACTCTGTGGACAAATAGTTCTGGTAATGAGTGTGTAAAGTGTCGCAGTCCCGCGCAAATAAATAAGAGCACTGGTGTCTTTTCAAAGCGGTTCCTAAAAGCATCGAAAAATTAAGGAAAAGCCATACCTGGCACCTGGCGATTTTTAGCATGCTTTTTTTACACTTTCTACATTTTTCTTATTTCTATCTTTATCCTTTGTATAAGTTGACACTGTAAAAAGTGCACAAAAGACAATAAATATAACGAGTCTCGAATAAAACAAACGGTCCTAATGAGCCGTACATACTGTAACTGGCAGTAAATTTTTGAACTTACCTATATTCGTTGTTAAAGTTTGAAGGGAGCTTTGATTACTATAATATAAGTCACGTAAATTGTAGATTTCAATGCTTTTTTTAGCTCGAGTGACGAATGAAGATATGGCTATAAACAGCCATGTATTTACTAAGGCCGAGTCCTACCAAAGTCTAATTAATTAAAGTGGTATAGTATCCGTTACGTGAACTATACTACTTTAAGTAGTTACTGGTTGTTAGTGATACAGTTCATGTTACGTGTACTATATTAATTTAATTAATTAAACTTTGGTAGGACTCGGCCTAAAACAGAAAATAAAATTAGTGCTAGGGGTGTTGTTGCAGGACAAGGTCCCTGTTTTACCCTAGCATAGGTCGGTAAATTAGTAATCTGGAAGATGGTAGAAACATTGTTACCTCTCCTTTCACATCCTTAATAAATTTCTTAAAAAATTCTTCTTATTGTAATGTTGATAATACAAATTGTCAATTGTTACAATATTGCATTTTCAACGCTATAAGTTAAGAATTGCGTGAATTGCGTTATTTTGGTTGATTTCAATAAAACATACTGAGACCAATTTTTAGCTTAGCTAATACCTAAGAAGAAAACCATGCTAAGTATTGGATTGAAGATTAAAGTTAGACAATTGATCTTAATTAAGACTGTACTAAGCTTAAGCTACATTATTGATAACGACCTTTATGTCAGATACTATTTAGAAAAAACTCAAAAATTACTAGTCTTCCTGCAAAAGGCAATAAGATTATTAATACAAAATAGTGTAAAAATACACATCCACATAAAGGATGCGTCTAAATAATCATTTAAATAGCATATACATACCAGTACAGTACAGAAACGTTCCTGAAACGTCCTGCTTATCAAATTAATTCCAGGAATGTTTCAGAAACGTTTCTAAAACTATGTGTGCTATATGCAAATTTACAGTGTTAAATTAAATATTTAGTTATTGCAAAAATAACTAGATTAACAAACTATAGATTCGACTACAATTTACTATTTTATAAACAAAATACAAGTCAAATATTTAATTGAGTCAAAATGTAAAATAATTTAATTGAAGTAATTATATTTTTCGCATTTTAGCATTATACTTTTGAAGTAGAATTGAAGATTTTATAAAAATGAAATAATATACAAATTCTTAACCAATTAAATAAATAAGAAACGCATCTATTTCAATTTTTTTCAAATGATATAGTTCTTATACTTTGGTTTCGTCAAAAAGAGAAACCAAAAGTAATTGAAAAATTTGGAATTATGCATATATTTATGTAATTGATGAAACGTTTGAATTCGTATATCTAATTATGCAAATACGTCTCTAACTAATGATCATATCACATATATTTTTGGAAGATCAAAGATGGAAGAATGCATTTATACAATTGGCATATCTTGTCCGTACAAGTTTTTAACAGTTAAATAACAAAAATGTGGCTTTTATTAATGGTATAAAATAATTGAAGTTGCACCGTGGCTAATTTAAATGGCAAAACATCCCAACCGAATAATTTGTTATTTATTCGATTATATTAAAACGAGCCTCCGTGAATTTACTTCGGATTTTAATAGTTTTCATTTTATTTGATTATCGTTTTAGTTTCCCGGTGTTGTGAATTTACTTGTATCTCCTTAATCTTTCTTCAAAGTTGCTTATTTAACGAATCATCTTAAAAATATCATCAAAATTATTTTATAATTTACACTTTAAGCGTATATATATAAAACGTGACACATGTATTCTTTTAACTTTTCTCGCTATGATTTGAATTCTTTCATTTTTTCAGCAAATGCCCAGCATTTACATAGGTAATACGAAATATTTAATTTGTAATGACCGTCGTTGGTCAGTGACGGTATACGTTATAAGAAGATAAGATGATGTCGTCGGGGTCCGTGCCAGATAATCTGAATTTGACTACAATGGGCGTTTGTTTTTATTTTTCATTGTGTATTGTGTACTAAATACGGGCTTGATACCACAAGCATTATTCACTTACACCCTGTTTACCTTTATCTCCGTTGTTAAATGCTCCTTTTTATATTCAATTTTAATCCAATTGTTATTAAACATTAAAAAAGTGAACACAGAAACAAATTAAGCAAGGAGGTAAAATCCACAGACAATTTAAATCCCTGTGTAACAACGAATATGCAGTATAGGTGAATTATTGTAAATACGTATTAGCAAATACGATTTTAGTGCTCCGATGAGCGATGACCACTCAGTGGTCGAGGCCTATGTTAATGGAATAATAATTAAAAGCGAATATTAACATACATTATCAGGTTGAAATTTTCAACTTTTGCGTAAATTAACATTGCACATTCGAAATGATATTAACGTCTTTATAGAAAGGCGTACATTTGCTTTTAATGTTACTCTCCTTTATAAATAACGGTAAGGATTCCCGTGTTAATGCAATCTTGTATCAATTTTGGTCATCTTTGTTATATATAGAATGCATGGAGCGTCGATAAGATGCGAATTAATATATTCTTATATTAATAATATATTAGTCTCTGAGTAGAGGTTATTTTATGAAAACTTTAGAGGTACGAATGTGAGAATCGGATTTTCCAAATTGGTTGCTAAAGTCGAATTCCCTAATAGATGCTGTAACATACATCTTCCGAAATGATATATTTTAATAATTTACCTGTCATCTTTCATTTGAATCAAGATCAGAAAGTACCGGGCTCTAGCTTATTTTATTAATTCAATTGAAAATTTGTGCGCAACCTCATTCAAAGGTGATGAGTCTACTTGTGTAAGGAAGACAGGGTGTGAGAATTGGCGGTATATATATATATATATACGGTATACTATCGTGTTTCTTGATATTGAAATAGCATATCAAACGCGATATGAATAAGAGACAATTCTTATGAATCAATTTTTGTTACGAATAATTTAATGCAATAAAGAATGGGTAAAGTGTTGGAAATAATTAATAAGACTCGGATAACTCGGGTGTAAAGACCTATAAAACGGGTTTTGCGCGTTCGAAGATCTGATATGATACGTGTGGGAAAAAAGGAATCGATTGATTTTATATATCGGATACAAATTAGAGGAAAGATGTCTTAATATAAGTCTGTATAGTTATAAAGTTTCCATAAAGATAGGCGGTCTCGGAAAGGCTGAGGGCTCCTTTTACGGCATCGGGCGTTCACGCAGCCATAATCACATGGACTTGGTTAAACGAGCTGCCATAAAATTTTAGACGATGTCATTAGCCTTATAAGCGCAAGGCCTCCCTTCGAGGCAGTCTTGGATTTTTCTATATACCCTTGATATTGCTCGAATTTTTACTCTTCGCCATTCCCGCATTTTCATCGACACACAAGAATAAAGCTGCCTATGTCAAATGAAATTTAACTGGTTGCGCACTTGACGGCGGATGGCAAATCGACCAACGGTTCGAAAGTTACAGTAAGGATGAGTAGTGCATCGGTATTCCCTTTTTTTTCCAGCCATTCCGTTATGATTTGTCACGTACTGGGTGGCGAACGATTAAGTTACATTTGCAATTTCACGCAAAGCTCTTTTCCCTTGGACAGCTGTGCGCCACTACCCATATAGCAAAACTACCTTACCCCCTCCCCCACAATAAGAAGGACGAATCGCGCGCCAAATTACTCCTGGTCCTCCGGTCCGTGGATAATCGTCATTCTTGTTTCCGTAAAAAATTCTTTTTACGTATTATAACGTACAAAAGGAAGAGCGGCGTCACACACTATATATATATATATATATATATATATAATAAACTCAGCGCAGAGATCTCTTGTTCTATTTTAGGTCCAACGCAGTATTAATCTGCTCTGGGATTATGATTTTTTTACGGACCAACTATAGCCGCTTGAAAATCTTCTCTGGTCGACCCACGCGAGTACAGCTTCTTCGCGACACTATAGCGATTCTTATTAAGTTTTTTCCCATCTTCCATCGCCCTTCCTTCCACCCCGACTCACTTCGCTTCTTATGTTTTAGCACGCTTGATTAACAGCCAGTTCTACCTCCGCTACGTTAAGAAGCCCTGGGAGACATCTAGCCGGGCTCTCTCTCGCATTAATTATCTGTTATTATGTAGTTCTCTGCGATCTTCCTTTCATTCAAAGAGAGAACGAGCTAAATTTTTCACGCAAATTATTGATTTTCCTTCACCGACAAAATGAGATATTCCAGGATTTCGAATAATTGATTCTGGAGCGAGATTGGTACTAATACCATGCGTGCCAATCGAATATCTCAAAATTAAAGAGAGATGGAGAACAATAATGTCTTTTGTACGAGACTCTAAGGATTTTCATCTCAGTGCATTATATTACATCATGAAAGACATTCGTGCATGAAGGGCTTTTACTGTAAAAATAGTTGTATACAATTAAGATATAATTTGTCTTCTTCTATTTGCTATTATATAGTGTATATAATATTTGCACGTCCTTGACTGCACCTACTTCGTTGATATCTAAAAAAAAGAAATATAAAAGAAAGCGTATAAAAATTCATTGATTTCTTGAATTATGCAAGGAAAGAAATTTCCTATAAAACTAATTGTATACTAGGCAGAACTCGACTCAGAGACTAAATGAAATCCTATAAATTTTATTGAATTTAACAATAATTATCAAACGTCTGCGTATAATTATATCAATGGACTAATAGCTAAGTAAAAATTACGTTAAAAACTCGAGAAATTTAGTAAAGAGCACGGTAAAAATTGCTTTATTATCGGTAGTTTTCACGAAGTTTTTATTATGTCTCCGTAGTACGTGCAGCACGGTAATTTTTAGTATTTTTTAACAGTAAATTTTACAGGAAATTTCTTTCTGTTTACAAGTACGACATTGAGTAGCTTTGTCAAGCTCACGTACAAATCACTTTGAGTTTCTTAAATGAAAGCCTATATACATTTTTTATTGCCTATTTTTGCAGTTGTCAAGAGTTTATCGAGCTTTTGTGTTCGTGTATGCCATTTTATCCAAGAATTTATGAAATACACGTAGCTCGTGTGACTGCTGGGCATTACGTACTTTCACTCACTCCACTAATTATTTCATAAACAAATAAATCGTATATCCTCGGATTAAATACAACGCTATAACGTGGCTCTTTAAAAAATGCAACTTTGCAATCAGTTATTTCAATAAAAGAAAAAAAGAATATATAATCTTTATGGGATCTCGACAAAGTTATTCATGGTCGTGTTTTTATATTAAGTATCCTAAAAATGTTGTAAGAAAGAATTTTTCGTCTGCCATTGTTCTCAGGTTTTTAGTATACAATTCGACTAGTACGGGTGGCTGGATAAAACCTGAATGAATTTTCAAACGACATCGTATTAGTAAGGACAAAAGTAATAATCTGAGTCGCAGGGACACCTGCAATGCGCCAGTAGTAGTAGTAGCTAGACGAGCTGATCCACATTCCACCTTTCTGAAATTCCGCCTTTTCTCGTCTATGTGCATGGAAGCAGTGTTTTCAAGCACTTATATCTATGCTGGCATTCTAACTATGACTTCCTGTATGTATTGGGCTCGGATGCCTATTATATAAATGACATATTCCATAAACCGTGATTCTAATTCCGACTACTGCTCCGATCATTCCTCCTTTATCCTGACGTTTCTCGTAGATATAATTAAAAAACATATTTTTCTTTCGATTCGTGGCTTCTACTCTATTCGAATTACGATTAAGTAAAACGATCGCGTGCGTTGGCTCTCAATAATGGCTAACATGAATCATCCGCTTATATTGCGGTTGCCGATAATAATCGAAGACCACCGGGGTTTATCGATCTTTACCTAAAGCATCTTCTTCAATCACATGGGTATAATATATAAGGTGGCTAAGCTAAATATCAAACTCGCGTAAAACATATTATTTTTTTAAAACCCAAAAATACCTTGGAATCTCGTTTTATGACCTATAACGTTTATCATTTTCAAAACTAGACCGATCCACCGCTGTAATCGACCCTTATATCGTCAAATCATATCTATATATGTACACTTTGAACGTAAAGTAGTTACGTTATCAGTACCTACTATTTTGATCCTCGAGATATCTCTCTGTTCGTGAAACATGTATATATATATATTCTCCTCTTCGTGTCCTCGCTCCTGCGATTTGCCCAAAAAAGTTTTAAATACGATACGCTGGTCCTAGCAGAGTCGAGTGAGACGTAATAAGTTCAACTTTGTAACGCTAACTATATAACAATATAGCTATAACGAGATCTCTTCGAATTTCATTCACGCGCTGTAATATAAAATAAGTAAAACTAGAAGTTTAAATGAGGAAAACGAGACAACTATATTTTTATCTGAAAATAATTTGACTCGCCCTAGTAGGGACGTAATATAATGAGAATCAGGGGGTATGGTGAAAAATGTAATGAACGATATATTTCCCTTTGCAAGTGGAGAGAAAAATTCCTCTGTTTCGTATATATAGTGAGTAGAGTGAAATATCAGACGTGGGTTACGTTTGGGATCAAGTCGATGATATACGTGTCAAGGGATTCGTCTCAAAGCTGCGTGCCTTCTACTTTTGGAAAGTATTCGGAAGATCGACGATGACAGTAGCCGAGATCCTAGAAGTAGGTCAGGGCCCGAATGTCGAAAAGATTTACCAGCGTATTTTGACAGGCACCGGGGGATGCTCGCTGCCAGCTGGGACCGTGTGTCGTCTACGATGCTCGAGTCAAACGTAGGACTCACCCTAAATTATCAGACTACGCGAGTAAGTCTCGCAGTGACACAGATGCATTCCTCTCTGTGTATATATATACGCCTAATACGAATGATCGTATTGATTTATGCCAAGGAGTTTTGGAATAAAACGCATACATATATGTATGCGTGAAACCACCAGAGCGCTGGGGACAGGAAGAGAAGAAAAAAGGAAGACCCGCGCGGGACGTTTGTACATATACACAAAGATAGAAGGTGGGCGCGTGCCAGGTGCTTCGTTGGGTACAATGCATCTCTGTTAAAGGCACCGAGAGAGAGAGGAAGGGATCGAGCCTACAGGAAATCGAAACGCAAGCAAGTATACAAGCGGTTCTTATTAAGGAACAAGGAGAACCTCTGCACCCTCCGAATGTATATGATTTTGCAGCTCGAGTCGGGGCCCACACACAACCTGAGATACTCCTATATATATGTAGGTATATATATATATATATAAGCAAATAAGCGACTCATATATTTATCATCCTTTAAAAAGCTTACGTCAACGCTACAATCAATTATTTGTTTCGATGGTAATCTTTTTTATCCTCTTCCCTCTCTACTTTTTCCATCGTCTATGCCTGCTATGAGGTTACGTCCCACTGGAAAGTTTTAATGGCCCGTGGCAAACTATAGACCGCCCGGAGAACGTGGCTTCTTTTAAATTTACGCAGGCTACAGATATAAAAAAAGGATCATAAAAAGAGTTGGAGAATTTACATCTAGTGATTCTTACTTCGTGTGACATTCGGAGAATTAAGTGCAGCTGGTCTCCATTCCAGTTTATTTATCGGAATTCGAAGGTCGAGGAATAGAAGCAGGAATTGTCGAGATGGAATAAGTGGCTGCAAGGCAGACTGCTTATATGGTTCTTTGGAGATCAGCAAGGAAAATGATGTCGTCAAAGGCAACTTTGCAGAGGAATTCAGCGTCATACTCGGCGTGACGCGCTTTTTCTGCGAAATTCCGTGTAGGTTATAAAAGGGCAGGACTTGGAGAGGGGGTGGGGGGGGGGGGAAGAAGGGGGAAAAAATGAGGACAACGAGCAGCCGAGGAAAGTGGAGCTCGTATACGTATTACGCGAAAGGAGAGGCTCGACAATCGATTCAGGAAGTTTCTCGTGGTTATCGTTGACTCTTTTCATGGCAAATGGTAAGCGGCAGAGTTTAATCGTATTTTATGATACGAGACAGCCCCTTGTATGTAATCTGAAAAAATTGATATTTTCCGCGTTTCAGCGGTGGGATGAATTTTTTCCAGTAATTTGTCGCATATTGTGGAAGAAACGTGTGTATCCGAGCATATATTTTATGGCGAGCACGGTGGAATGGAGAATGGCAAAAGAGCTACGTATTTGCCAAATGACTGTGTGGCAGTAGGGTGGTCGACAAGGAAGGAAATTGAGGACGTTATAGTTGGCCCATTAGGGGGAATGCCTCGAGGCAGCAGGAGCCTATAAATCCAGCGTCTTGCTTTTCGCAAGGCCTCTGTGATGGCTGGTCAAGCCTGCCAGTGGAGGATTCACCCCCGAAAGGTTGTCGTATAAAAAGTAGAGGGTTTAGCTATATAGTCGGAGGGGGTG
>NW_027117139.1:0-33896 GCF_024137725.1 Prorops nasuta | reverse complement strand
AGTTACCATAGCCCTTTTATAAGTACTCCCTGACCCCAAGTGAGTTATCCTAGCCCCTATATATGTACTCTCTGAGCGCAAGTGAGTTATTCTAGCCTCTTTATATGTACTCCCAGACACTAAGTAAGTTACCCTAGTCCCTTATAAGTACTCCCTGACCCCAAGTGAGTTCCCCTAGCCCCTAAATAGGTACACCCTGGCCCCAAGTGAGTTACCCTGGTCCCATATAAGTACTCACAGACACCAAGTTAGTTACCCCAGTCCCATATAAGTACTACTTGACCCAAAGTGCGTTATCCTAGCTCCTTTAAAGGTACTCCCTGACCCAAGTTAGTTACCATATCACCTTTATAAGTACTCCCTGACCCTAAGTGAGTTATCCTAGCCCCTTTATATGTACTCTCTGACAGCAAGTGAGTTACCCTAGTCCCATAGTTGTACTGCCTGACCCCAAGTGAGTTATCCTAGCACCTTTATATGTACCCTCTGACCGTAAGTGAGTTACCGTAGTCCCATAGTAGTACTTCCTTATCCCAAGAGAGTTATCCTAGCCCCTTTATATGTACTCTCTGACCGCAAGTGAGTTATCCTAGTCCCTTATAAGTACTCCCTGATCCTAAGTGATTTACCCTAGCCCTTTAATAAGTACACCATGGCCCCAAGTGAGTTACCCTAGTCCTTAATAAGCAATCCTTACCCAAAGTGAGTTACCCTAGCCCCTTTATAAGTACTCCCTGACCCCAAGTGAGTTACCCTAGCCTCTTTATAAGTACACCCTGGCCCCAAGTGAGTTACCCTGGTCCATAAAAGTACTCCCAGACACCAAGTGAGTTAGCCTAGTCCCATATAAGTACTCCCTGATCCTAAGTGAGTTACCCTAGCCCTTTAATAAGTACACCCTGGCCCCAAGTGAGTTACCCTGGTCCCATATAATTACTCACAGACACCAAGTGAGTTACCCTAGTCCCATATAAGTAATCCTTGACCCTAAGTGAGTTACCCTAGCCCGTTTATAAGTACTCCCTGAACCCAAGTGACCCCCTAGTTCTATATAAGTACTCAATGACCCCATGTGACCCACCCTATTCCTATATAAGTACTCAATGACCCATGTGACCCCCCTAGTCCTATATAAGCACTTAATGACCCCAGGTCAGCCTCCCTAGTCCTTTATAAGTACTCAATGACCCCATGTGACCCACCCTAGTCCTATATAAGTTATCATTGACCCCATTTGATCCACCCTATTCCTATGTAAGTACTCAATGACACCTTGTGTCCCACCCTAGTCCTATATAAGTTCTCAATGACACCATGTGATCCATCCTAGACCTATGTAAGTACTGAATGACCCATGTGACCCCCCTAGTCCTATATAAGTACTCAATGACCCCATGCGACCCACCCTAGTCCTATATAAGTACTCAATGACCCCATTTGATCCACCCTAGTCCTATATAAGTACTCAATGACCCCATATGACCCACCCTAATCCTATATAAGTACTCAATGATCCATGTGACACACCCTAATCCTATATAAGTACTCAATGACGCCATGTGACCCACCCTAGTCTTATATAAGTACTCAATGACCCCTTGTGTCCCACCCTAGTCCTATATAAGTTCTCAATGACACCATGTGATCCATTCTAGACCTATATAAGTACTCAATGACCCATGTGACCCCCCTAGTCCTATATAAGTACTCAATGACCCCATGTGACCCACCCTAGTCCTATATAAGTACTCAATGACCCCATTTGATCCACCCTAGTCCTATATAAGTACTCAATGACCCCATATGACCCACCCTAATCCTATATAAGTACTCAATGATCCCATGTGACACACCCTAATCCTATATAAGTACTCAATGACGCCATGTGACCCACCCTAGTCTTATATAAGTACTCAATGACCCAATGTGACCCACCCTAGTCCTATATAAGTACTCAATGACCCCATGTGACCCCCCTAGTCCTACATAAGTAATCAATGACCCCAGGTCAGCCTCCCTAGTCCTATATAAGTACTCAATGACCCCATGTGACCAACCCTAGTCCTATATAAGTACTCAATGACCCCATGTGACCCCCCTAGTCCTATGTAAGTACTCAATGACCCCTTGTGTCCCACCCTAGTCCTATATAAGTTCTCAATGACACCATGTGATCCATCCTAGACCTATGTAAGTACTGAATGACCCATGTGACCCACCTAGTCCTATATAAGTACTCAATGACCCCATGCGACCCACCCTAGTCCTATATAAGTACTCAATGACCCCATTTGATCCACCCTAGTCCTATATAAGTACTCAATGACCCCATATGACCCACCCTAATCCTATATAAGTACTCAATGATCCCATGTGACACACCCTAATCCTATATAAGTACTCAATGACGCCATGTGACCCACCCTAGTCTTATATAAGTACTCAATGACCCCTTGTGTCCCACCCTAGTCCTATATAAGTTCTCAATGACACCATGTGATCCATTCTAGACCTATATAAGTACTCAATGACCCATGTGACCCCCCTAGTCCAATATAAGTACTCAATGACCCCATGTGACCCACCCTAGTCCTATATAAGTACTCAATGACCCCATTTGATCCACCCTAGTCCTATATAAGTACTCAATGACCCCATATGACCCACCCTAATCCTATATAAGTACTCAATGATCCCATGTGACACACCCTAATCCTATATAAGTACTCAATGACGCCATGTGACCCACCCTAGTCTTATATAAGTACTCAATGACCCAATGTGACCCACCCTAGTCCTATATAAGTACTCAATGACCCCATGTGACCCCCCTAGTCCTACATAAGTAATCAATGACCCCATGTGACCCACCCTAGTCCTATATAAGTACTCAATGACCCCATGTGACCAACCCTAGTCCTATATAAGTACTCAATGACCCCATGTGACCCCCCTAGTCCTATATAAGTACTCAATGACCCCAGGTCAGACACCCTAGTCCTTTATAAGTACTCAATGACCCTATGTGACCCACCCTTGTCCTATATAAGTACTCAATGACCCCATATGACCCACCCTAATCCTATATAAGTACTCAATGATCCCATGTGACACACCCTGATCCTATATAAGTACTCAATGACGCCATGTGACCCACCCTAGTCTTATATAAGTACTCAATGACCCCATGTGACCCCCCTTGTCCTATATAAGTATTCAATGTCCACATGTGACCCCCCTAGTCCTATATAAATAATCAATGACCCCATGTGACCCATCCTAGTCCTATATAAGTACACAATGACCCCATGTGACCCACCCTAGCCCTATATAAGTACTAAATGACCCAATGTGACCCACCCTAATCCTATATAAGTACTCAATGACCCCATGTGACCCCCCTAGTCATACATAAGTAATCAATGACCCCATGTGACCCACTCTAGTCCTATATAAGTACTCAATGACCCCATGTGACCAACCCTAGTCCTATATAAGTACTCAATGACCCCATGTGACCCACCCTAGTCCTATATAAGTACTCAATGACCCCATGTGACCACCCCTTGTCCTATATAAGTACTCAATGACCCCATATGACCCACCCTAGTCCTATGTAAGTACTCAATGATCCCATGTGACACACCCTAATCCTATATAAGTACTCAATGACGCCTTGTGACCCACCCTAGTCCTATATAAGTACTCAATGACCCCATGTGACCCCCCTTGTCCTATATAAGTATTCAATGTCCACATGTGACCCCCCTAGTCCTATATAAATAATCAATGACCCCATGTGACCCATCCTAGTCCTATATAAGTACACAATGACCCCATGTGACCCACCCTAGCCCTATATAAGTACTCAATGACCCAATGTGACCCACCCTAGTCCTATATAAGTACTCAATAACCCCATGTGACCCCCCTAGTCATACATAAGTAATCAATGACCCCATGTGACCCACCCTAGACCTATATAAGTACTCAATGACCCCATGTGAACCCCCTTGTCCTATATAAGTACTCAATGACCCAATGTGACCCACCCTAGTCCTATATAAGTACTCAATGACCCCATGTGACCCCCCTAGTCCTACATAAGTAATCAATGACCCCTTGTGACCCACTCTAGTCTTATGTAAGTACTCAATGACCCCATGTGACCCACCCTAGTCCTATATAAGTACTCAATGACCCCATGTGAACCACCCTAGCCCTATATAAGTACACATTGACCCCATATGACCCCCCTAGTCCTATATAAGTACTCAATGACCCCAGGTCAGACACCCTAGTCCTTTATAAGTACTCAAAGACCCTATGTGACCCACCCTTGTCCTATATAAGTACTCAATGACCCCATGTGACACACCCTAATCCTATATAAGTACTCAATGACCCCATGTGACCCACCCTAGTCCTATATAATTACTCAATGACCCCATGTGACCCCCCTTTTCCTATATAAGTACTCAATGACCCCATATGACCCACCCTAATCCTAAAAAGTACTCAATGATCCCATGTGACACACCCTAATCCTATATAAGTACTCAATGACCCCATGTGACCCATCCTAGTCCTATATAAGTACACAATGACCCCATGTGACCCACCCTATCCCTATATAAGTACTCAATGACCCAATGTGACCCACCCTAGTCCTATATAAGCACTCAATGACCCATGTGACCCCCCTAGTCCTATATAAGTACTCAATGACCCCATGTGACACACCCTAATCCTATATAAGTACTCAATGACCCCATGTGACCCACCCTAGTCCTATATAATTACTCAATGACCCCATGTGACCCCCCTTTTCCTATATAAGTACTCAATGACCCCATATGACCCACCCTAATCCTAAAAAGTACTCAATGATCCCATGTGACACACCCTAATCCTATATAAGTACTCAATGACGCCATGTGACCCACCCTAGTCCTATATAAGTACTCAATGACCCCATGTGACCCCCCTTGTCCTATATAAGTATTCAATGTCCACATGTGACCCCCCTAGTCCTATATAAATAATCAATGACCCCATGTGACCCATCCTAGTCCTATATAAGTACACAATGACCCCATGTGACCCACCCTATCCCTATATAAGTACTCAATGACCCCATGTGACCCACCCTAGTCCTATATAAGTACTCAATGACCCCATTTGATCCACCCTAGTCCTATATAAGTACTCAATGACCCCATATGACCCACCCTAATCCTATATAAGTACTCAATGATCCCATGTGACACACCCTAATCCTATATAAGTACTCAATGACGCCATGTGACCCACCCTAGTCTTATATTTATATAAGACTAGGGTGGGTCACATGGGGTAATTGAGTACTTATATAGGACTAGGGGGGTCACATGGGTCATTGAGTACTTATATAGGTCTAGGATGGATCACATGGTGTCATTGAGAACTTATATAGGACTAGGGTGGGACACAAGGGGTCATTGAGTACTTATATAAAACTAGGGTGAGTCACATGGCGTCATTGAGTACTTATATAGGATTAGGGTGTGTCACATGGGATCATTGAGTACTTATATAGGATTAGGGTGGGTCATATGGGGTCATTGAGTACTTATATAGGACTAGGGTGGATCAAATGGGGTCATTGAGTACTTATATAGGAATAGGGTGGGTCACATGTGGTCATTGAGTACTTATATAGGACTAGGGGGGTCACATGGGTCATTGAGTGCTTATATAGGACTAGGGTGGGTCACATTGGGTCATTGAGTACTTATATAGGGATAGGGTGGGTCACATGGGGTCATTGTGTACTTATATAGGACTAGGATGGGTCACATGGGGTCATTGATTATTTATATAGGACTAGGGGGGTCACATGTGGACATTGAATACTTATATAGGACAAGGGGGGTCACATGGGGTCATTGAGTACTTATATAGGACTAGGGTGGGTCACATGGCGTCATTGAGTACTTATATAGGATTAGGGTGTGTCACATGGGATCATTGAGTACTTTTTAGGATTAGGGTGGGTCATATGGGGTCATTGAGTACTTATATAGGAAAAGGGGGGTCACATGGGGTCATTGAGTAATTATATAGGACTAGGGTGGGTCACATGGGGTCATTGAGTACTTATATAGGATTAGGGTGTGTCACATGGGGTCATTGAGTACTTATATAGGACAAGGGTGGGTCACATAGGGTCTTTGAGTACTTATAAAGGACTAGGGTGTCTGACCTGGGGTCATTGAGTACTTATATAGGACTAGGGGGGTCATATGGGGTCAATGTGTACTTATATAGGGCTAGGGTGGTTCACATGGGGTCATTGAGTACTTATATAGGACTAGGGTGGGTCACATGGGGTCATTGAGTACTTACATAAGACTAGAGTGGGTCACAAGGGGTCATTGATTACTTATGTAGGACTAGGGGGGTCACATGGGGTCATTGAGTACTTATATAGGATTAGGGTGTGTCACATGGGATCATTGAGTACTTTTTAGGATTAGGGTGGGTCATATGGGGTCATTGAGTACTTATATAGGAAAAGGGGGGTCACATGGGGTCATTGAGTAATTATATAGGACTAGGGTGGGTCACATGGTGTCATTGAGTACTTATATAGGATTAGGGTGTGTCACATGGGGTCATTGAGTACTTATATAGGACAAGGGTGGGTCTCATAGGGTCTTTGAGTACTTATAAAGGATTAGGGTGTCTGACCTGGGGTCATTGAGTACTTATATAGGACTAGGGGGGTCATATGGGGTCAATGTGTACTTATATAGGGCTAGGGTGGTTCACATGGGGTCATTGAGTACTTATACAGGACTAGGGTGGGTCACATGGGGTCATTGAGTACTTACATAAGACTAGGGTGGGTCACAAGGGGTCATTGATTACTTATGTAGGACTAGGGGGGTCACATGGGGTCATTGAGTACTTATATAGGACTAGGGTGGGTCACATTGGGTCATTGAGTACTTATATAGGACAAGGGGGTTCACATGGGGTCATTGAGTACTTATATAGGACTAGAGTGGGTCACATGGGGTCATTGATTACTTATGTAGGACTAGGGGGGTCACATGGGGTCATTGAGTACTTATATAGGACTAGGGTGCGTCACATTGGGTCATTTAGTACTTATATAGGGCTAGGGTGGGTCACATGGGGTCATTGTGTACTTATATAGGACTAGGATGGGTCACATGGGGTCATTGATTATTTACATAGGACTAGGGGGGTCACATGTGGACATTGAATACTTATATAGGACAAGGGGGTCACATGGGGTCATTGAGTACTTATATAAGACTAGGGTGGGTCACATGGCGTCATTGAGTACTTATATAGGATCAGGGTGTGTCACATGGGATCATTGAGTACTTATATAGGATTAGGGTGGGTCATATGGGGTCATTGAGTACTTATATAGGACAAGGGTGGGTCACATAGGGTCATTGAGTACTTATAAAGGACTAGGGTGTCTGACCTGGGGTCATTGAGTACTTATATAGGACTAGGGGGGTCACATGGGGTCATTGAGTACTTATATAGGACTAGGGTTGGTCACATGGGGTCATTGAGTACTTATATAGGACTAGGGTGGGTCACATGGGGTCATTGATTACTTATGTAGGACTAGGGGGGTCACATGGGGTCATTGAGTACTTATATAGGACTAGGGTGGGTCACATTGGGTCATTGAGTACTTATAAGTACTCAATGACCCAATGTGACCCCCCTAGTCCTACATAAGTAATCAATGACCCCATGTGACCCACCCTAGTCCTATATAAGTACTCAATGACCCCATGTGACCAACCCTAGTCCTATATAAGTACTCAATGACCCCATGTGACCCCCCTAGTCCTATATAAGTACTCAATGACCCCAGGTCAGACACCCTAGTCCTTTATAAGTACTCAATGACCCTATGTGACCCACCCTTGTCCTATATAAGTACTCAATGACCCCATATGACCCACCCTAATCCTATATAAGTACTCAATGATCCCATGTGACACACCCTGATCCTATATAAGTACTCAATGACGCCATGTGACCCACCCTAGTCTTATATAAGTACTCAATGACCCCATGTGACCCCCTTGTCCTATATAAGTATTCAATGTCCACATGTGACCCCCCTAGTCCTATGTAAATAATCAATGACCCCATGTGACCCATCCTAGTCCTATATAAGTACACAATGACCCCATGTGACCCACCCTAGCCCTATATAAGTACTAAATGACCCAATGTGACGCACCCTAGTCCTATATAAGTACTCAATGACCCCATGTGACCCCCCTAGTCCTACATAAGTAATCAATGACCCCATGTGACCCACTCTAGTCCTATATAAGTACTCAATGACCCCATGTGAACCCCCTTGTCCTATATAAGTACTCAATGACCCAATGTGACCCACCCTAGTCCTATATAAGTACTCAATGACCCCATGTGACCCCCCTAGTCCTACATAAGTAATCAATGACCCCTTGTGACCCACCCTAGTCTTATGTAAGTACTCAATGACCCCATGTGACCCACCCTAGTCCTGTATAAGTACTCAATGACCCCATGTGAACCACCCTAGCCCTATATAAGTACACATTGACCCCATATGACCCCCCTAGTCCTATATAAGTACTCAATGACCCCAGGTCAGACACCCTAATCCTTTATAAGTACTCAAAGACCCTATGAGACCCACCCTTGTCCTATATAAGTACTCAATGACCCCATGTGACACACCCTAATCCTATATAAGTACTCAATGACACCATGTGACCCACCCTAGTCCTATATAATTACTCAATGACCCCATGTGACCCCCCTTTTCCTATATAAGTACTCAATGACCCCATATGACCCACCCTAATCCTAAAAAGTACTCAATGATCCCATGTGACACACCCTAATCCTATATAAGTACTCAATGACGCCATGTGACCCACCCTAGTCCTATATAAGTACTCAATGACCCCATGTGACCCCCCTTGTCCTATATAAGTATTCAATGTCCACATGTGACCCCCCTAGTCCTATATAAATAATCAATGACCCCATGTGACCCATCCTAGTCCTATATAAGTACACAATGACACCATGTGACCCACCCTATCCCTATATAAGTACTCAATGACCCAATGTGACCCACCCTAGTCCTATATAAGCACTCAATGACCCCATGTGACCCCCCTAGTCCTACATAAGTAATCAATGACCCCATGTGACCCACCCTAGTCCTATATAAGTACTCAATGACCCCATGTGAACCACCCTAGCCCTATATAAGTACTCATTGACCCCATATGACCCCCCTAGTCCTATATAAGTACTCAATGACCCCAGGTCAGCCCCCCTAGTCCTTTATAAGTACTCAATGACCCCATGTGACCCACCCTAGTCCTATATAAGTACTCAATGACCCCATGTGACCCACCCTAGTCCTATATAACTACTCAATGACCCCTTGTGACCCACCCTAGTCCTATATAAGTACTCAATGACCACATGTGACGCCCCCTAGTCCTATATAAGTTCTCGATGACTCCATGTGACCCCCCTAGTCCTATATAAGTAATCAATGACCCTATGTGACCCACGCTAGTCCTATATAAGTACCCAATGACCCCATGTGATCCACCCTAGTCCTATATAAGTACTCAATGACCCCATGTGACCCCCCCCCCCTAGTCCAAAAAAGTACTCAATGACCCCATGTGACCCCTCTAGACCTATATAAGTACTCAATGACCCCAGGTCAGCAACCCTAGTCCTTTATAAGTAACAATGACCCCATGTGACCCACCCTAGTCCTATATAAGTACTCAATGACCCCATGTGACCCACCCTAGTCCTATATAAATACTCAATGATCCCATGTGACCCACCCTAATCCTATATATATAATCACTGACCCCATGTGACCCATCCTAGTCCTATATAAGTACTCAATGACCCCAGGTCAGCCCCCCTAGTCCTTTATAAGTACTCAATGACCCCATGTGACCCACCCTAGTCCTATATAAGTACTCAATGACTCCATGTGATCCACCCTATTCCTATATAAGTACTCAATGACCTCTTGTGACCCACCCTAGTCTTATATAAGTACTCAATGACCCCATGTGACCCACCCTAGTCCCATATAAGTACTCCCTGAGCCCAAGTGAGTTACCTTAACCCCTATATAAGTACTCCCTTATCCCAAGTGGGTTATCCTGGCACCTTTATATGTACCCTCTGACCGCAAGTGAGTTACCCTAGTCCCATAGAAGTACCCCCTGACCCCAAGTGAGTTACCATAGCCCCTTTATAAGTACTCCCTGACCCCAAGTGAGTTATCTTAGCCCCTTGATAAGTACTCCCTGACCCCAAGTGAGTTATCCTAGCCCCATATAAGTACTCCCAGACACCAAGTGAGTTACCCTAGTCCCTTATAAGTACTCCCTGACCCCAAGTGAGTTTCCCTAGCCCCTAAATAAGTACACCCTGGCCCCAAGTGAGTTACCCTGGTCCCATAGGGGTACTCCCTGACCTCAAGTGAGTTAGCCTAGTCCCATAGAAGTACTCCCTGACCCCAAGTGAGTTATCCTAGCCCCTATATATGTACTCTCTGAGCGCAAGTGAGTTATTCTAGCCTCTTTATATGTACTCCCAGACACTAAGTAAGTTACCCTAGTCCCTTATAAGTACTCCCTGACCCCAAGTGAGTTTCCCTAGCCCCTAAATAGGTACACCCTGGCCCCAAGTGAGTTACCCTGGTCCCATATAAGTACTCACAGACACCAAGTTAGTTACCCTAGTCCCATATAAGTACTACTTGACCCAAAGTGCGTTATCCTAGCTCCTTTAAAGGTACTCCCTGACCCCAAGTTAGTTACCATATCACCTTTATAAGTACTCCCTGACCCCAAGTGAGTTATCCTAGCCCCTTTATATGTACTCTCTGACAGCAAGTGAGTTACCCTAGTCCCATAGTTGTACTGCCTGACCCCAAGTGAGTTATCCTAGCACCTTTATATGTACTCTCTGTCCGTAAGTGAGTTACCGTAGTCCCATAGTAGTACTTCCTTATCCCAAGAGAGTTATCCTAGCCCCTTTATATGTACTCTCTGACCGCAAGTGAGTTATCCTAGTCCCTTATAAGTACTCCCTGATCCTAAGTGATTTACCCTAGCCCTTTAATAAGTACACCATGGCCCCAAGTGAGTTACCCTAGTCCTTAATAAGTAATCCTTACCCAAAGTGAGTTACCCTAGCCCCTTTATAAGCACTCCCTGACCCCAAGTCAGTTACCATATCACCTTTATAAGTACTCCCTGACCCCAAGTGAGTTATCCCAGCCCATTTATATGTACTCTCTGACAGCAAGTGAGTTACCATAGCCCCTTTATAAGTACTCCCTGACCCCATGTGAGTTATCCTAGCACCATATATGTACTATCTGACCGCAAGTGAGTTACCCTAGTCCCATAGAAGTACTCCCTGACCACAAGTGAGTTACAATAGCTCCTTTATAAGTACTCCCAGACCCCAAGTGAGTTACCCTAGCCTCTTTATAAGTACACCCTGGCCCCAAGTGAGTTACCCTGGTCCCATAAAAGTACTCCCAGACACCAAGTGAGTTAGCCTAGTCCCATATAAGTACTCCCTGATCCTAAGTGAGTTACCCTAGCCCTTTAATAAGTACACCCTGGCCCCAAGTGAGTTACCCTGGTCCCATATAATTACTCACAGACACCAAGTGAGTTACCCTAGTCCCATATAAGTAATCCTTGACCCAAAGTGAGTTACCCTAGCCCGTTTATAAGTACTCCCTGAACCCAAGTGACCCCCCTAGTTCTATATAAGTACTCAATGACACCATGTGATCCACCCTAGTTCTATATAAGTACTCAATGACCCCATGTGACCCACCCTAGTCCTATATAAGTTCTCAATGACACCATTTGATCCACCCTAGTCCTATAAAAGTACTCAATGACCCCATATGACCCACCCTAATCCTATATAAGTACTCAATGATCCCATGTGACACACCCTAATCCTATATAAGTACTCAATGACGCCATGTGACCCACCCTAGTCTTATATAAGTACTCAATGACCCCTTGTGTCCCACCCTAGTCCTATATAAGCTCTCAATGACACCATGTGATCCATCCTAGACCTATATAAGTACTCAATGACCCATGTGACCCCCCTAGTCCTATATAAGTACTCAATGACCCCATGTGACCCACCCTAGTCCTATATAAGTACTCAATGACCCCATTTGATCCACCCTAGTCCTATATAAGTACTCAATGACCCCATATGACCCACCCTAATCCTATATAAGTACTCAATGATCCCATGTGACACACCCTAATCCTATATAAGTACTTAATGACGCCATGTGACCCACCCTAGTCTTATATAAGTACTCAATGACCCAATGTGACCCACCCTAGTCCTATATAAGTACTCAATGACCCCATGTGACCCCCCTAGTCCTACATAAGTAATCAATGACCCCATGTGACCCACCCTAGTCCTATATAAGTACTCAATGACCCCATGTGACCAACCCTAGTCCTATATAAGTACTTAATGACCCCATGTGACCCACCCTAGTCCTATATAAGTACTCAATGACCCCATTTGACCAACCCTAGTCTTATATAAGTACTCAATGACCCCATGTGACCCACCCTAGTCCTATATAAGTACTCAATGACACCATGTGACCCCCCCTAGTCCTATATAAGTACTCAATGACCCCATGTGACCCACCCTAGTCCTATATAAGTACTCAATGACCCTACGTGACCCCCCCTAGTCCTATATAAGTTCTCAATGACCCCATGTGACCCACCCTAGTCCTATATAAGTACTTAATGACCCCATGTGACACACCCTAGTCCTATATAAGTACTCAATGACCCCATGTGACCACTCCTAGTCCTATATAAGCACTCAATGACCCCATGTGACCCACCCTAGTCCTATATAAGTACTCAATGACCCCAGGTCAGCCACCCTAGTCCTATATAAGTACTCAATGACCCCATGTGAACCCCCCTAGTCCTATATAAGTACTCAATGACCCCATGTAACCCCCCCTAGTCCTACATAAGTAATCAATGACCCCTTGTGACCCACCCTAGTCTTATGTAAGTACTCAATGACCCCATGTGACCCACCCTAGTCCTGTATAAGTACTCAATGACCCCATGTGAACCACCCTAGCCCTATATAAGTACACATTGACCCCATATGACCCCCCTAGTCCTATATAAGTACTCAATGACCCCAGGTCAGACACCCTAGTCCTTTATAAGTACTCAAAGACCCTATGAGACCCACCCTTGTCCTATATAAGTACTCAATGACCCCATGTGACACACCCTAATCCTATATAAGTACTCAATGACCCCATGTGACCCACCCTAGTCCTATATAATTACTCAATGACCCCATGTGACCCCCCTTTTCCTATATAAGTACTCAATGACCCCATATGACCCACCCTAATCCTAAAAAGTACTCAATGATCCCATGTGACACACCCTAATCCTATATAAGTACTCAATGACGCCATGTGACCCACCCTAGTCCTATATAAGTACTCAATGACCCCATGTGACCCCCCTTGTCCTATATAAGTATTCAATGTCCACATGTGACCCCCCTAGTCCTATATAAATAATCAATGACCCCATGTGACCCATCCTAGTCCTATATAAGTACACAATGACCCCATGTGACCCACCCTATCCCTATATAAGTACTCAATGACCCAATGTGACCCACCCTAGTCCTATATAAGCACTCAATGACCCCATGTGACCCCCCTAGTCCTACATAAGTAATCAATGACCCCATGTGACCCACCCTAGTCCTATATAAGTACTCAATGACCCCATGTGAACCACCCTAGCCCTATATAAGTACTCATTGACCCCATATGACCCCCCTAGTCCTATATAAGTACTCAATGACCCCAGGTCAGCCCCCCTAGTCCTTTATAAGTACTCAATGACCCCATGTGACCCACCCTAGTCCTATATAAGTACTCAATGACCCCATGTGACCCACCCTAGTCCTATATAACTACTCAATGACCCCTTGTGACCCACCCTAGTCCTATATAAGTACTCAATGACCACATGTGACGCCCCCTAGTCCTATATAAGTTCTCGATGACTCCATGTGACCCCCCTAGTCCTATATAAGTAATCAATGACCCTATGTGACCCACGCTAGTCCTATATAAGTACCCAATGACCCCATGTGATCCACCCTAGTCCTATATAAGTACTCAATGACCCCATGTGACCCCCCCCCCCTAGTTCAAAAAAGTACTCAATGACCCCATGTGACCCCTCTAGACCTATATAAGTACTCAATGACCCCAGGTCAGCAACCCTAGTCCTTTATAAGTAACAATGACCCCATGTGACCCACCCTAGTCCTATATAAGTACTCAATGACCCCATGTGACCCACCCTAGTCCTATATAAATACTCAATGATCCCATGTGACCCACCCTAATCCTATATATATAATCACTGACCCCATGTGACCCACCCTAGTCCTATATAAGTACTCAATGACCCCAGGTCAGCCCCCCTAGTCCTTTATAAGTACTCAATGACCCCATGTGACCCACCCTAGTCCTATATAAGTACTCAATGACTCCATGTGATCCACCCTATTCCTATATAAGTACTCAATGACCTCTTGTGACCCACCCTAGTCTTATATAAGTACTCAATGACCCCATGTGACCCACCCTAGTCCCATATAAGTACTCCCTGAGCCCAAGTGAGTTACCTTAACCCCTATATAAGTACTCCCTTATCCCAAGTGGGTTATCCTGGCACCTTTATATGTACCCTCTGACCGCAAGTGAGTTACCCTAGTCCCATAGAAGTACCCCCTGACCCCAAGTGAGTTACCATAGCCCCTTTATAAGTACTCCCTGACCCCAAGTGAGTTATCTTAGCCCCTTGATAAGTACTCCCTGACCCCAAGTGAGTTATCCTAGCCCCATATAAGTACTCCCAGACACCAAGTGAGTTACCCTAGTCCCTTATAAGTACTCCCTGACCCCAAGTGAGTTTCCCTAGCCCCTAAATAAGTACACCCTGGCCCCAAGTGAGTTACCCTGGTCCCATAGGGGTACTCCCTGACCCCAAGTGAGTTAGCCTAGTCCCATAGAAGTACTCCCTGACCCCAAGTGAGTTATCCTAGCCCCTATATATGTACTCTCTGAGCGCAAGTGAGTTATTCTAGCCTCTTTATATGTACTCCCAGACACTAAGTAAGTTACCCTAGTCCCTTATAAGTACTCCCTGACCCCAAGTGAGTTTCCCTAGCCCCTAAATAGGTACACCCTGGCCCCAAGTGAGTTACCCTGGTCCCATATAAGTACTCACAGACACCAAGTTAGTTACCCTAGTCCCATATAAGTACTACTTGACCCAAAGTGCGTTATCCTAGCTCCTTTAAAGGTACTCCCTGACCCCAAGTTAGTTACCATATCACCTTTATAAGTACTCCCTGACCCCAAGTGAGTTATCCTAGCCCCTTTATATGTACTCTCTGACAGCAAGTGAGTTACCCTAGTCCCATAGTTGTACTGCCTGACCCCAAGTGAGTTATCCTAGCACCTTTATATGTACTCTCTGTCCGTAAGTGAGTTACCGTAGTCCCATAGTAGTACTTCCTTATCCCAAGAGAGTTATCCTAGCCCCTTTATATGTACTCTCTGACCGCAAGTGAGTTATCCTAGTCCCTTATAAGTACTCCCTGATCCTAAGTGATTTACCCTAGCCCTTTAATAAGTACACCATGGCCCCAAGTGAGTTACCCTAGTCCTTAATAAGTAATCCTTACCCAAAGTGAGTTACCCTAGCCCCTTTATAAGTACTCCCTGACCCCAAGTCAGTTACCATATCACCTTTATAAGTACTCCCTGACCCCAAGTGAGTTATCCCAGCCCATTTATATGTACTCTCTGACAGCAAGTGAGTTACCCTAGTCCCATAGTAGTATTCCCTGTCCCAAAGTGAGTTACCATAGCCCCTTTATAAGTACTCCCTGACCCCATGTGAGTTATCCTAGCACCATATATGTACTCTCTGACCGCAAGTGAGTTACCCTAGTCCCATAGAAGTACTCCCTGACCACAAGTGAGTTACAATAGCTCCTTTATAAGTACTCCCAGACCCCAAGTGAGTTACCCTAGCCTCTTTATAAGTACACCCTGGCCCCAAGTGAGTTACCCTGGTCCCATAAAAGTACTCCCAGACACCAAGTGAGTTAGCCTAGTCCCATATAAGTACTCCCTGATCCTAAGTGAGTTACCCTAGCCCTTTAATAAGTACACCCTGGCCCCAAGTGAGTTACCCTGGTCCCATATAATTACTCACAGACACCAAGTGAGTTACCCTAGTCCCATATAAGTAATCCTTGACCCAAAGTGAGTTACCCTAGCCCGTTTATAAGTACTCCCTGAACCCAAGTGACCCCCCTAGTTCTATATAAGTACTCAATGACCCCATGTGACCCACCCTAGTCCTATATAAGTTCTCAATGACACCATGTGATCCACCCTAGTTCTATATAAGTACTCAATGACCCCATGTGACCCACCCTAGTCCTATATAAGTTCTCAATGACACCATTTGATCCACCCTAGTCCTATATAAGTACTCAATGACCCCATATGACCCACCCTAATCCTATATAAGTACTCAATGATCCCATGTGACACACCCTAATCCTATATAAGTACTCAATGACGCCATGTGACCCACCCTAGTCTTATATAAGTACTCAATGACCCCTTGTGTCCCACCCTAGTCCTATATAAGCTCTCAATGACACCATGTGATCCATCCTAGACCTATATAAGTACTCAATGACCCATGTGACCCCCCTAGTCCTATATAAGTACTCAATGACCCCATGTGACCCACCCTAGTCCTATATAAGTACTCAATGACCCCATTTGATCAACCCTAGTCCTATATAAGTACTCAATGACCCCATATGACCCACCCTAATCCTATATAAGTACTCAATGATCCCATGTGACACACCCTAATCCTATATAAGTACTTAATGACGCCATGTGACCCACCCTAGTCTTATATAAGTACTCAATGACCCAATGTGATCCACCCTAGTCCTATATAAGTACTCAATGACCCCATGTGACCCCCCTAGTCCTACATAAGTAATCAATGACCCCATGTGACCCACCCTAGTCCTATATAAGTACTCAATGACCCCATGTGACCAACCCTAGTCCTATATAAGTACTTAATGACCCCATGTGACCCACCCTAGTCCTATATAAGTACTCAATGACCCCATTTGACCAACCCTAGTCTTATATAAGTACTCAATGACCCCATGTGACCCACCCTAGTCCTATATAAGTACTCAATGACACCATGTGACCCCCCCTAGTCCTATATAAGTACTCAATGACCCCATGTGACCCACCCTAGTCCTATATAAGTACTCAATGACCCAACGTGACCCCCCCTAGTCCTATATAAGTTCTCAATGACCCCATGTGACCCACCCTAGTCCTATATAAGTACTTAATGACCCCATGTGACACACCCTAGTCCTATATAAGTACTCAATGACCCCATGTGACCACTCCTAGTCCTATATAAGCACTCAATGACCCCATGTGACCCACCCTAGTCCTATATAAGTACTCAATGACCCCAGGTCAGCCACCCTAGTCCTATATAAGTACTCAATGACCCCATGTGAACCCCCCTAGTCCTATATAAGTACTCAATGACCCCATGTAACCCTACCTAGTCCCATATAAGTACTCAATGACCTCATGTGACCTACCCTAGTCCTATATAAGTACTTAATGACCCCATGTGACCCACCCTAGTCCTATATAAGTACTCAATGACCCCATTTGACCAACCCTAGTCTTATATAAGTACTCAATGACCCCATGTGACCCACCCTAGTCCTATATAAGTACTCAATGACACCATGTGACCCCCCCTAGTCCTATATAAGTACTCAATGACCCCATGTGACCCACCCTATTCCTATATATGTACTCAATGACCCCATGTGACCCCCCCATGTCCTATATAAGTACTAAATGACCCCATGTCTCCCACCCTAGTCCTATATAAGTTCTCCATGACGCCATGTGACCCACCCTAGTCCTATATAAGTACTCAATGACCCCATGTGACCCCTTCTAGTCCTATATAAGTACTCAATTACCCCATGTGACCCCCCCTAGTCCTATATAAGTACTCAATGACCCCAGGTCAGCCACCCTAGTCCTATATAAGTACTCAATGACCCCATGTGAACCCCCCTAGTCCTATATAAGTACTCAATGACCCCATGTAACCCCACCTAGTCCCATATAAGTACTCAATGACCCCATGTGACCCACCCTAGTCCTATATAAATACTCAATGACCCCATGTGACCCACCCTAGTCCAATATAAGTACTCAATGACCCAATGAGACCCACCCTAGTCCTATATAAGTACTCAATGACCCCAGGTGACACACCCTAGTCCTATATAAGTACTCAATGACCACATGTGACCTACCCTATTCCTATATAAGTACTCAATGACCCCATGTGACCAACCCTAGTCTTATATAAGTACTCAATGACCCCATGTGACCCACCCTAGTCCTATATAAGTACTCAATGACACCATGTGACCCCCCCTAGTCCTATATAAGTACTCAATGACCCTACGTGACCCCCCTCATGTCCTATATAAGTACTCAATGACCCCATGTGACCCACCCTAGTCCTATATAAGTACTCAATGACCCCACGTGACCCCCCCATGTCCTATATAAATACTCAATGACTCCATGTGACCCACCCTAGTCCAATATAAGTACTCAATGACCCCATGTGACCCACCCTATTCCTATATAAGTACTCAATGACCCCATGTGACCCCCACATGTCCTATATAAGTACTAAATGACCCCATGTCTCCCACCCTAGTCCTATATAAGTTCTCCATGACGCCATGTGACCCACCCTAGTCCTATATAAGTACTCAATGACCCCATGTGACCCCTTCAAGTCCTATATAAGTACTCAATGACCCCATTTGACCCACCCTATTCCAAATAAGTACTCAATGACCCCATGTGACGCACCCTTGTCCTATATAAGAACTCAATGACCCCATGTGACCCACCTTAGTAATATACAAGTACTCAATGACCCAATGTGGCCCACCCTATTCCTATATAAGTACTCAATGACCCCAGGTCAACCACCCTAGTCCTATATAAGTACTCAATGACCCCATGTGACCCCCCCTAGTCCTATATAAGCACTCAATGACCCCATGTGACTCACCCTAGTCCTATATAAGTACTCAATGACCCCACTTGACCCCCCCATGTCCTATATAAGTACTCAATGACTCCATGTGACCCACCCTAGTCCTATATAAGTACTCAATGACCCCATGTGACCCACCCTATTCCTATATAAGTACTCAATGACCCCATGTGACCCCCCCATGTCCTATATAAGTACTAAATGACCCCATGTCTCCCACCCTAGTCCTATATAAGTTCTCGATGACTCCATGTGACCCCCCTAGTCCTATATAAGTAATCAATGACCCCATGTGACCCACGCTAGTCCTATATAAGTACTCAATGACCCCTTGTGATCCACCCTAGTCCTATATAAGTACTCAATGACCCCATGTGACCCCCCCCTAGTCCAAAAAAGTACTCAATGACCCCATGTGACCCACCCTAGTCCTATATAACTACTCAATGACCCCTTGTGACCCACCCTAGCCCTATATAAGTACTCAATGACCACATGTGACGCCCCCTAGTCCTATATAAGTTCTCGATGACTCCATGTGACCCCCCTAGTCCTATATAAGTAATCAATGACCCCATGTGACCCACGCTAGTCCTATATAAGTACTCAATGACCCCATGTGATCCACCCTAGTCCTATATAAGTACTCAATGACCCCATGTGACCCCCCCCTAGTCCAAAAAAGTACTCAATGACCCCATGTGACCCCTCTAGACCTATATAAGTACTCAATGACCCCAGGTCAGCAACCCTAGTCCTTTATAAGTAACAATGACCCCATGTGACCCACCCTAGTCCTATATAAGTACTCAATGACCCCACGTGACCCCCCCATGTCCTATATAAGTACTCAATGACTCCATGTGACCCACCCTAGTCCTATATAAGTACTCAATGACCCCATGTGACCCACCCTATTCCTATATAAGTACTCAATGACCCCATGTGACCCCCCCATGTCCTATATAAGTACTAAATGACCCCATGTCTCCCACCCTAGTCCTATATAAGTTCTCCATGACGCTATGTGACCCACCCTAGTCCTATATAAGTACTCAATGACCCCATGTGACCCCTTCTAGTCCTATATAAGTACTCAATTACCCCATGTGACCCCCCCTAGTCCTATATAAGTACTCAATGACCCCAGGTCAGCCACCCTAGTCCTATATAAGTACTCAATGACCCCATGTGAACCCCCCTAGTCCTATATAAGTACTCAATGACCCCATGTAACCCCACCTAGTCCCATATAAGTACTCAATGACCCCATGTGACCCACCCTAGTCCTATATAAATACTCAATGACCCCATGTGACCCACCCTAGTCCAATATAAGTACTCAATGACCCAATGAGACCAACCCTAGTCCTATATAAGTACTCAATGACCCCAGGTGACACACCCTAGTCCTATATAAGTACTCAATGACCCCAGGTCAGCCACCCTAGTCCAATATAAGTACTCAATGACCCCATGTGAACCCCCCTAGCCCTATATAAGTACTCAATGACCCCATGTAACCTCACCTAGTCCCATATAAGTACTCAATGACCCCATGTGACCCACCCTAGTCCTATATAAGTACTCAATGACCCTACGTGACCCCCCTCATGTCCTATATAAGTACTCAATGACCCCATGTGACCCACCCTAGTCCTATATAAGTACTCAATGACCCCACGTGACCCCCCCATGTCCTATATAAATACTCAATGACTCCATGTGACCCACCCTAGTCCTATATAAGTACTCAATGACCCCATGTGACCCACCTTATTCCTATATAAGTACTCAATGACCCCATGTGACCCCCCCATGTCCTATATAAGTACTAAATGACCCCATGTCTCCCACCCTAGTCCTATATAAGTTCTCCATGACGCCATGTGACCCACCCTAGTTCTATATAAGTACTCAATGACCCCATGTGATCCCTTCTAGTCCTATATAAGTACTCAATGACCCCATTTGACCCACCCTATTCCAAATAAGTACTCAATGACCCCGTGTGACGCACCCTTGTCCTATATAAGAACTCAATGACCGCATGTGACCCACCCTAGTAATATATAAGTACTCAATGACCCAATGTGGCCCACCCTATTCCTATATAAGTACTCAATGACCCCATGTGACCCACCCTAGACTTATATAAGTACTCAATGACCCCATGTGACCCACCCTAGTCCTATATAAGTACTCAATGACCCCAGGTCAACCACCCTAGTCCTATATAAGTACTCAATGACCCCATGTGACCCCCCCATGTCCCATATAAGTACTCAATGACTCCATGTGACCCACCCTAGTCCTATATAAGTACTCAATGACCCCATGTGACCCACCCTATTCCTATATAAGTACTCAATGACCCCATGTGACCCCCCCATGTCCTATATAAGTACTAAATGACCCCATGTCTCCCACCCTAGTCCTATATAAGTTCTCGATGACTCCATGTGACCCCCCTAGTCCTATATAAGTAATCAATGACCCCATGTGACCCACGCTACTCCTACATAAGTACTCAATGACCCCATGTGACCCCCCCCTAGTCCAAAAAAGTACTCAATGACCCCATGTGACCCACCCTAGTCCTATATAACTACTCAATGACCCCTTGTGACCCACCCTAGCCCTATATAAGTTCTCAATGACCACATGTGACGCCCCCTAGTCCTATATAAGTTCTCGATGACTCCATGTGACCCCCCTAGTCCTATATAAGTAATCAATGACCCCATGTGACCCACGCTAGTCCTATATAAGTACTCAATGACCCCATGTGATCCACCCTAGTCCTATATAAGTACTCAATGACCCCATGTGACCCCCCCCCCCTAGTCCAAAAAAGTACTCAATGACCCCATGTGACCCCTCTAGACCTATATAAGTACTCAATGATCCCAGGTCAGCAACCCTAGTCCTTTATAAGTAACAATGACCCCATGTGACCCACCCTAGTCCTATATAAGTACTCAATGACCCCACGTGACCCCCCCATGTCCTATATAAGTACTCAATGACTCCATGTTACCCACCCAAGTCCTATATAAGTACTCAATGACCCCATGTGACCCACCCTATTCCTATATAAGTACTCAATGACCCCATGTGACCCCCCCATGTCCTATATTAGTACTAAATGACCCCATGTCTCCCACCCTAGTCCTATATAAGTTCTCCATGACGCCATGTGACCCACCCTAGTCCTATATAAGTACTCAATGACCCCATGTGACCCCTTCTAGTCCTATATAAGTACTCAATTACCCCATGTGACCCCCCCTAGTCCTATATAAGTTCTCAATGACCCCAGGTCAGCCACCCTAGTCCTATATAAGTACTCAATGACCCCATGTGAACCCCCCTAGTCCTATATAAGTACTCAATGACCCCATGTAACCCCACCTAGTCCCATATAAGTACTCAATGACCCCATGTGACCCACCCTAGTCCTATATAAATACTCAATGACCCCATGTGACCCACCCTAGTCCAATATAAGTACTCAATGACCCAATGAGACCCACCCTAGTCCTATATAAGTACTCAATGACCCCAGGTGACACACCCTAGTCCTATATAAGTACTCAATGACCCCATGTAACCCCACCTAGTCCCATATAAGTACTCAATGACCCCATGTGACCCACCCTAGTCCTATATAAATACTCAATGACCCCATGTGACCCACCCTAGTCCAATATAAGTACTCAATGACCCAATGAGACCCACCCTAGTCCTATATAAGTACTCAATGACCCCAGGTGACACACCCTAGTCCTATATAAGTACTCAATGACCCCATGTGACCTACCCTATTCCTATATAAGTACTCAATGACCCCATGTGACCAACCCTAGTCTTATATAAGTACTCAATGACCCCATGTGACCCACCCTAGTCCTATATAAGTACTCAATGACACCATGTGACCCCCCCTAGTCCTATATAAGTACTCAATGCCCCCATGTGACCCACCCTAGTAATATATAAGTACTCAATGACCCAATGTGGCCCACCCTATTCCTATATAAGTACTCAATGACCCCATGTGACCCACCCTAGACTTATATAAGTACTCAATGACCCCATGTGACCCACCCTAGTCCTATATAAGTACTCAATGACCCCAGGTCAACCACCCTAGTCCTATATAAGTACTCAATGACCCCATGTGACCCCCCCATGTCCCATATAAGTACTCAATGACTCCATGTGACCCACCCTAGTCCTATATAAGTACTCAATGACCCCATGTGACCCACCCTATTCCTATATAAGTACTCAATGACCCCATGTGACCCCCCCATGTCCTATATAAGTACTAAATGACCCCATGTCTCCCACCCTAGTCCTATATAAGTTCTCGATGACTCCATGTGACCCCCCTAGTCCTATATAAGTAATCAATGACCCCATGTGACCCACGCTACTCCTACATAAGTACTCAATGACCCCATGTGACCCCCCCCTAGTCCAAAAAAGTACTCAATGACCCCATCTGACCCACCCTAGTCCTATATAACTACTCAATGACCCCTTGTGACCCACCCTAGCCCTATATAAGTACTCAATGACCACATGTGACGCCCCCTAGTCCTATATAAGTTCTCGATGACTCCATGTGACACCCCTAGTCCTATATAAGTAATCAATGACCCCATGTGACCCACGCTAGTCCTATATAAGTACTCAATGACCCCATGTGATCCACCCTAGTCCTATATAAGTACTCAATGACCCCATGTGACCCCCCCCCTAGTCCAAAAAAGTACTCAATGACCCCATGTGACCCCTCTAGACCTATATAAGTACTCAATAATCCCAGGTCAGCAACCCTAGTCCTTTATAAGTAACAATGACCCCATGTGACCCACCCTAGTCATATATAAGTACTCAATGACCCCACGTGACCCCCCCATGTCCTATAAAAGTACTCAATGACTCCATGTGACCCACCCAAGTCCTATATAAGTACTCAATGACCCCATGTGACCCACCCTATTCCTATATAAGTACTCAATGACCCCATGTGACCCCCCCATGTCCTATATTAGTACTAAATGACCCCATGTCTCCCACCCTAGTCCTATATAAGTTCTCCATGACGCCATGTGACCCACCCTAGTCCTATATAAGTACTCAATGACCCCATGTGACCCCTTCTAGTCCTATATAAGTACTCAATTACCCCATGTGACCCCCCCTAGTCCTATATAAGTTCTCAATGACCCCAGGTCAGCCACCCTAGTCCTATATAAGTACTCAATGACCCCATGTGAACCCCCCTAGTCCTATATAAGTACTCAATGACCCCATGTAACCCCACCTAGTCCCATATAAGTACTCAATGACCCCATGTGACCCACCCTAGTCCTATATAAATACTCAATGACCCCATGTGACCCACCCTAGTCCAATATAAGTACTCAATGACCCAATGAGACCCACCCTAGTCCTATATAAGTACTCAATGACCCCAGGTGACACACCCTAGTCCTATATAAGTACTCAATGACCCCATGTGACCTACCCTATTCCTATATAAGTACTCAATGACCCGATGTGACCAACCCTAGTCTTATATAAGTACTCAATGACCCCATGTGACCCACCCTAGTCCTATATAAGTACTCAATGACACCATGTGACCCCCCCTAGTCCTATATAAGTACTCAATGACCCCATGTGACCCACCCTAGTCCTATATAAGTACTCAATGACCCTACGTGACCCCCCTCATGTCCTATATAAGTACTCAATGACCCCATGTGACCCACCCTAGTCCTATATAAGTACTCAATGACCCCACGTGACCCCCCCATGTCCTATATAAATACTCAATGACTCCATGTGACCCACCCTAGTCCTATATAAGTACTCAATGACCCCATGTGACCCACCCTATTCCTATATAAGTACTCAATGACCCCATGTGACCCCCCCATGTCCTATATAAGTACTAAATGACCCCATGTCTCTTACCCTAGTCCTATATAAGTTCTCCATGACGCCATGTGACCCACCCTAGTTCTATATAAGTACTCAATGACCCCATGTGATCCCTTCTAGTCCTATATAAGTACTCAATGACCCCATTTGACCCACCCTATTCCAAATAAGTACTCAATGACCCCATGTGACGCACCCTTGTCCTATATAAGAACTCAATGACCCCATGTGACCCACCCTAGTAATATATATGTACTCAATGACCCAATGTGGCCCACCCTATTCCTATATAAGTACTCAATGACCCCATGTGACCCACCCTAGACTTATATAAGTACTCAATGACCACATGTGACCCACCCTAGTCCTATATAAGTACTCAATGACCCCAGGTCAACCACCCTAGTCCTATATAAGTACTCAATGACCCCATGTGACCCCCCCCTAGTCCTATATAAGCACTCAATGACACCATGTGACTCACCCTAGTCCTATATAAGTACTCAATGACCCCACGTGACCCCCCCATGTCCTATATAAGTACTCAATGACTCCATGTGAACCACCCTAGTCCTATATAAGTACTCAATGACCCCATGTGACCCACCCTATTCCTATATAAGTACTCAATGACCCCATGTGACCCCCCCATGTCCTATATAAGTACTAAATGACCCCATGTCTCCCACCCTAGTCCTATATAAGTTCTCGATGACTCCATGTGACCCCCCTAGTCCTATATAAGTAATCAATGACCCCATGTGACCCACGCTAGTCCTATATAAGTACTCAATGACCCCATGTGATCCACCCTAGTCCTATATAAGTACTCAATGACCCCATGTGACCCCCCCCTAGTCCAAAAAAGTACTCAATGACCCCATGTGACCCACCCTAGTCCTATATAACTACTCAATGACCCCTTGTGACCCACCCTAGCCCTATATAAGTACTCAATGACCACATGTGACCCCCCTAGTCCTATATAAGTAATCAATGAACCCATGTGACCCACGCTAGTCCTATATAAGTACTCAATGACCCCATGTGATCCACCCTAGTCCTATATAAGTACTGAATGACCCCATGTGACCCCCCCCTAGTCCAAAAAAGTACTCAAACACCCCATGTGACCCCTCTAGACCTATATATGTACTCAATGACCCCAGGTCAGCAACCCTAGTCCTTTATAAGTAACAATGACCCCATGTGACCCACCCTAGTCCTATATAAGTACTCAATGACCCCATGTGACCCCCCTAGTCCTACATAAGTAATCAATGACCCCATGTGACCCACCCTAGTCCTATATAAGTACTCAATGACCCCATGTGACCAACCCTAGTCCTATATAAGTACTCAATGACCCCATGTGACCCACCCTAGTCCTATATAAGTACTCAATGACCCTATGTGACCACCGCTTGTCCTATACAAGTACTCAATGACCCAATGTGGCCCACCCTATTCCTATATAAGTACTCAATGACCCCAGGTCAACCACCCTAGTCCTATATAAGTACTCAATGACCCCATGTGACCCCCCCTAGTCCTATATAAGCACTCAATGACCCCATGTGACTCACCCTAGTCCTATATAAGTACTCAATGACCCCACTTGACCCCCCCATGTCCTATATAAGTACTCAATGACTCCATGTGACTCACCCTAGTCCTATATAAGTACTCAATGACCCCATGTGACCCACCCTATTCCTATATAAGTACTCAATGACCCCATGTGACCCCCCCATGTCCTATATAAGTACTAAATGACCCCATGTCTCCCACCCTAGTCCTATATAAGTTCTCGATGACTCCATGTGACCCCCCTAGTCCTATATAAGTAATCAATGACCCCATGTGACCCACGCTAGTCCTATATAAGTACTCAATGACCCCTTGTGATCCACCCTAGTCCTATATAAGTACTCAATGACCCCATGTGACCCCCCCATGTCCTATATAAGTACTAAATGACCCCATGTCTCCCACCCTAGTCCTATATAAGTTCTCCATGACGCCATGTGACCCACCCTAGTCCTATATAAGTACTCAATGACCCTACGTGACCCCCCTCATGTCCTATATAAGTACTCAATGACCCCATGTGACCCACCCTAGTCCTATATAAGTACTCAATGACCCCACGTGACCCCCCCATGTCCTATATAAATACTCAATGACTCCATGTGACCCACCCTAGTCCTATATAAGTACTCAATGACCCCATGTGACCCACCTTATTCCTATATAAGTACTCAATGACCCCATGTGACCCCCCCATGTCCTATATAAGTACTAAATGACCCCATGTCTCCCACCCTAGTCCTATATAAGTTCTCCATGACGCCATGTGACCCACCCTAGTTCTATATAAGTACTCAATGACCCCATGTGATCCCTTCTAGTCCTATATAAGTACTCAATGACCCCATTTGACCCACCCTATTCCAAATAAGTACTCAATGACCCCGTGTGACGCACCCTTGTCCTATATAAGAACTCAATGACCGCATGTGACCCACCCTAGTAATATATAAGTACTCAATGACCCAATGTGGCCCACCCTATTCCTATATAAGTACTCAATGACCCCATGTGACCCACCCTAGACTTATATAAGTACTCAATGACCCCATGTGACCCACCCTAGTCCTATATAAGTACTCAATGACCCCAGGTCAACCACCCTAGTCCTATATAAGTACTCAATGACCCCATGTGACCCCCCATGTCCCATATAAGTACTCAATGACTCCATGTGACCCACCCTAGTCCTATATAAGTACTCAATGACCCCATGTGACCCACCCTATTCCTATATAAGTACTCAATGACCCCATGTGACCCCCCCATGTCCTATATAAGTACTAAATGACCCCATGTCTCCCACCCTAGTCCTATATAAGTTCTCGATGACTCCATGTGACCCCCCTAGTCCTATATAAGTAATCAATGACCCCATGTGACCCACGCTACTCCTACATAAGTACTCAATGACCCCATGTGACCCCCCCCTAGTCCAAAAAAGTACTCAATGACCCATGTGACCCACCCTAGTCCTATATAACTACTCAATGACCCCTTGTGACCCACCCTAGCCCTATATAAGTTCTCAATGACCACATGTGACGCCCCCTAGTCCTATATAAGTTCTCGATGACTCCATGTGACCCCCCCTAGTCCTATATAAGTAATCAATGACCCCATGTGACCCACGCTAGTCCTATATAAGTACTCAATGACCCCATGTGATCCACCCTAGTCCTATATAAGTACTCAATGACCCCATGTGACCCCCCCCCTAGTCCAAAAAAGTACTCAATGACCCCATGTGACCCCTCTAGACCTATATAAGTACTCAATGATCCCAGGTCAGCAACCCTAGTCCTTTATAAGTAACAATGACCCCATGTGACCCACCCTAGTCCTATATAAGTACTCAATGACCCCACGTGACCCCCCCATGTCCTATATAAGTACTCAATGACTCCATGTTACCCACCCAAGTCCTATATAAGTACTCAATGACCCCATGTGACCCACCCTATTCCTATATAAGTACTCAATGACCCCATGTGACCCCCCCATGTCCTATATTAGTACTAAATGACCCCATGTCTCCCACCCTAGTCCTATATAAGTTCTCCATGACGCCATGTGACCCACCCTAGTCCTATATAAGTACTCAATGACCCCATGTGACCCCTTCTAGTCCTATATAAGTACTCAATTACCCCATGTGACCCCCCCTAGTCCTATATAAGTTCTCAATGACCCCAGGTCAGCCACCCTAGTCCTATATAAGTACTCAATGACCCCATGTGAACCCCCCTAGTCCTATATAAGTACTCAATGACCCCATGTAACCCCACCTAGTCCCATATAAGTACTCAATGACCCCATGTGACCCACCCTAGTCCTATATAAATACTCAATGACCCCATGTGACCCACCCTAGTCCAATATAAGTACTCAATGACCCAATGAGACCCACCCTAGTCCTATATAAGTACTCAATGACCCCAGGTGACACACCCTAGTCCTATATAAGTACTCAATGACCCCATGTAACCCCACCTAGTCCCATATAAGTACTCAATGACCCCATGTGACCCACCCTAGTCCTATATAAATACTCAATGACCCCATGTGACCCACCCTAGTCCAATATAAGTACTCAATGACCCAATGAGACCCACCCTAGTCCTATATAAGTACTCAATGACCCCAGGTGACACACCCTAGTCCTATATAAGTACTCAATGACCCCATGTGACCTACCCTATTCCTATATAAGTACTCAATGACCCCATGTGACCAACCCTAGTCTTATATAAGTACTCAATGACCCCATGTGACCCACCCTAGTCCTATATAAGTACTCAATGACACCATGTGACCCCCCCTAGTCCTATATAAGTACTCAATGCCCCCATGTGACCCACCCTAGTAATATATAAGTACTCAATGACCCAATGTGGCCCACCCTATTCCTATATAAGTACTCAATGACCCCATGTGACCCACCCTAGACTTATATAAGTACTCAATGACCCCATGTGACCCACCCTAGTCCTATATAAGTACTCAATGACCCCAGGTCAACCACCCTAGTCCTATATAAGTACTCAATGACCCCATGTGACCCCCCCATGTCCCATATAAGTACTCAATGACTCCATGTGACCCACCCTAGTCCTATATAAGTACTCAATGACCCCATGTGACCCACCCTATTCCTATATAAGTACTCAATGACCCCATGTGACCCCCCCATGTCCTATATAAGTACTAAATGACCCCATGTCTCCCACCCTAGTCCTATATAAGTTCTCGATGACTCCATGTGACCCCCCTAGTCCTATATAAGTAATCAATGACCCCATGTGACCCACGCTACTCCTACATAAGTACTCAATGACCCCATGTGACCCCCCCCTAGTCCAAAAAAGTACTCAATGACCCCATCTGACCCACCCTAGTCCTATATAACTACTCAATGACCCCTTGTGACCCACCCTAGCCCTATATAAGTACTCAATGACCACATGTGACGCCCCCTAGTCCTATATAAGTTCTCGATGACTCCATGTGACACCCCTAGTCCTATATAAGTAATCAATGACCCCATGTGACCCACGCTAGTCCTATATAAGTACTCAATGACCCCATGTGATCCACCCTAGTCCTATATAAGTACTCAATGACCCCATGTGACCCCCCCCCCTAGTCCAAAAAAGTACTCAATGACCCCATGTGACCCCTCTAGACCTATATAAGTACTCAATAATCCCAGGTCAGCAACCCTAGTCCTTTATAAGTAACAATGACCCCATGTGACCCACCCTAGTCATATATAAGTACTCAATGACCCCACGTGACCCCCCCATGTCCTATAAAAGTACTCAATGACTCCATGTGACCCACCCAAGTCCTATATAAGTACTCAATGACCCCATGTGACCCACCCTATTCCTATATAAGTACTCAATGACCCCATGTGACCCCCCCCATGTCCTATATTAGTACTAAATGACCCCATGTCTCCCACCCTAGTCCTATATAAGTTCTCCATGACGCCATGTGACCCACCCTAGTCCTATATAAGTACTCAATGACCCCATGTGACCCCTTCTAGTCCTATATAAGTACTCAATTACCCCATGTGACCCCCCCTAGTCCTATATAAGTTCTCAATGACCCCAGGTCAGCCACCCTAGTCCTATATAAGTACTCAATGACCCCATGTGAACCCCCCTAGTCCTATATAAGTACTCAATGACCCCATGTAACCCCACCTAGTCCCATATAAGTACTCAATGACCCCATGTGACCCACCCTAGTCCTATATAAATACTCAATGACCCCATGTGACCCACCCTAGTCCAATATAAGTACTCAATGACCCAATGAGACCCACCCTAGTCCTATATAAGTACTCAATGACCCCAGGTGACACACCCTAGTCCTATATAAGTACTCAATGACCCCATGTGACCTACCCTATTCCTATATAAGTACTCAATGACCCGATGTGACCAACCCTAGTCTTATATAAGTACTCAATGACCCATGTGACCCACCCTAGTCCTATATAAGTACTCAATGACACCATGTGACCCCCCCTAGTCCTATATAAGTACTCAATGACCCCATGTGACCCACCCTAGTCCTATATAAGTACTCAATGACCCTACGTGACCCCCCTCATGTCCTATATAAGTACTCAATGACCCCATGTGACCCACCCTAGTCCTATATAAGTACTCAATGACCCCACGTGACCCCCCCATGTCCTATATAAATACTCAATGACTCCATGTGACCCACCCTAGTCCTATATAAGTACTCAATGACCCCATGTGACCCACCCTATTCCTATATAAGTACTCAATGACCCCATGTGACCCCCCCATGTCCTATATAAGTACTAAATGACCCCATGTCTCTTACCCTAGTCCTATATAAGTTCTCCATGACGCCATGTGACCCACCCTAGTTCTATATAAGTACTCAATGACCCCATGTGATCCCTTCTAGTCCTATATAAGTACTCAATGACCCCATTTGACCCACCCTATTCCAAATAAGTACTCAATGACCCCATGTGACGCACCCTTGTCCTATATAAGAACTCAATGACCCCATGTGACCCACCCTAGTAATATATATGTACTCAATGACCCAATGTGGCCCACCCTATTCCTATATAAGTACTCAATGACCCCATGTGACCCACCCTAGACTTATATAAGTACTCAATGACCACATGTGACCCACCCTAGTCCTATATAAGTACTCAATGACCCCAGGTCAACCACCCTAGTCCTATATAAGTACTCAATGACCCCATGTGACCCCCCCTAGTCCTATATAAGCACTCAATGACACCATGTGACTCACCCTAGTCCTATATAAGTACTCAATGACCCCACGTGACCCCCCCATGTCCTTATATAAGTACTCAATGACTCCATGTGACCCACCCTAGTCCTATATAAGTACTCAATGACCCCCATGTGACCCACCCTATTCCTATATAAGTACTCAATGACCCCATGTGACCCCCCCATGTCCTATATAAGTACTAAATGACCCCATGTCTCCCACCCTAGTCCTATATAAGTTCTCGATGACTCCATGTGACCCCCCTAGTCCTATATAAGTAATCAATGACCCCATGTGACCCACGCTAGTCCTATATAAGTACTCAATGACCCCATGTGATCCACCCTAGTCCTATATAAGTACTCAATGACCCCATGTGACCCCCCCCTAGTCCAAAAAAGTACTCAATGACCCCATGTGACCCACCCTAGTCCTATATAACTACTCAATGACCCCTTGTGACCCACCCTAGCCCTATATAAGTACTCAATGACCACATGTGACCCCCCTAGTCCTATATAAGTAATCAATGAACCCATGTGACCCACGCTAGTCCTATATAAGTACTCAATGACCCCATGTGATCCACCCTAGTCCTATATAAGTACTGAATGACCCCATGTGACCCCCCCCCTAGTCCAAAAAAGTACTCAAACACCCCATGTGACCCCTCTAGACCTATATATGTACTCAATGACCCCAGGTCAGCAACCCTAGTCCTTTATAAGTAACAATGACCCCATGTGACCCACCCTAGTCCTATATAAGTACTCAATGACCCCATGTGACCCCCCTAGTCCTACATAAGTAATCAATGACCCCATGTGACCCACCCTAGTCCTATATAAGTACTCAATGACCCCATGTGACCAACCCTAGTCCTATATAAGTACTCAATGACCCCATGTGACCCACCCTAGTCCTATATAAGTACTCAATGACCCCATGTGACCACCGCTTGTCCTATACAAGTACTCAATGACCCAATGTGGCCCACCCTATTCCTATATAAGTACTCAATGACCCCAGGTCAACCACCCTAGTCCTATATAAGTACTCAATGACCCCATGTGACCCCCCCTAGTCCTATATAAGCACTCAATGACCCCATGTGACTCACCCTAGTCCTATATAAGTACTCAATGACCCCACTTGACCCCCCCATGTCCTATATAAGTACTCAATGACTCCATGTGACCCACCCTAGTCCTATATAAGTACTCAATGACCCCATGTGACCCACCCTATTCCTATATAAGTACTCAATGACCCCATGTGACCCCCCCATGTCCTATATAAGTACTAAATGACCCCATGTCTCCCACCCTAGTCCTATATAAGTTCTCGATGACTCCATGTGACCCCCCTAGTCCTATATAAGTAATCAATGACCCCATGTGACCCACGCTAGTCCTATATAAGTACTCAATGACCCCTTGTGATCCACCCTAGTCCTATATAAGTACTCAATGACCCCATGTGACCCCCCCATGTCCTATATAAGTACTAAATGACCCCATGTCTCCCACCCTAGTCCTATATAAGTTCTCCATGACGCCATGTGACCCACCCTAGTCCTATATAAGTACTCAATGACCCCATGTGACCCCTTCTAGTCCTATATAAGTACTCAATTACCCCATG